>NW_021852394.1:58407-58965 GCF_003651465.1 Formica exsecta
TTTCTGGTATACGATTATCATTCCTCAGGATTGACTGCACCAATCTTATTCAAACTGATCGCAATCGAAAGCTTGTATTCACATTATATAATAAAAGTGCCGTTAGATTTTTTATTACGGCTTTAGTTATTAAAATATCTTAATCGAAAGTTTACTAGACCTAAAATTCCGGATAAGCTACTTGTTAGCGTCGCAGCCCCTGTACATAGGCAAACCGTTGACACGCTGGAACGAATTTTTATATATACTTGGCGTCGCGACGCTACCGCGTCGCTTGATATAGTCTTAATTTATCAAAAAGAAATTTATCACTGTTAGAAAAAATAAAAAATACATACAGGGTGCGGCATTTATAGTGACGCGGGCATATTTTTCGAAAACGAAGTGAGATATCAAAAAATGTTTCATACAAAAGTTGCATGGTTTCGAGGGGGCCATATAATAAAAATATGGATTTGAGCTTAAGTGGTCTTTTCAAGGTGAGGTCAATGTGGTCGATGTTTTCTTAAAAGGAACTCCCCATTTTTTATTACATATTCTTGTAGCTTACCTCGAGAG
>NW_021852394.1:60998-69882 GCF_003651465.1 Formica exsecta
TAAAACACGCGAGAGTGGACTTAACGACAGATTTACGAGGGCGGCATATTTCGACACGACATCCTTTCTTGTTTATTACGAGGCGATCCTTTTATTTCGCGGTCCACATTTATCTTTCCTCTCTTTCTTTTTCCGTTCTCTCTCGATCGCTTCTGCCGCGACCGGACCGCCAGTCTTAAAACTGGCGCAAATTGAATCCGACCGCATCAATCACTCACCTGTTTCTATACATACACACATACATACACACACATCGCGGACAACAATTTGTCGTCCTTTCGAAATCGTCTCGCGGAGCGGTATTCTTTTATATGCAGGACCAGTTAAAGAGATTCACGCAGAGATCCTAAAAATAATATTTTAAGATTTTGAAAACTGTATTATTATTCAGTAAAAAAGTACATATACAGGGTGCGGCATTTATAGTGACGCGGGCATATTTTTCGGAAACGAAGTGAGATATCAAAATATGTTTCAGACAAAAGTTGCATGGTTTCGAAGGGGCCACATGATAAAAGTATGGATTTGACCTTAAGTGGTCTTTTCAAAGTGATGTGAATGTGGTCGATGTTTTCTTAAATGGAACTCCCCATTTTTTATTACATATTCTTATAGCTTACCTCGAGAGCTTTGATGATAAGCTATAAGAATATGTAATAAAAAATGGGGAGTTTCGTTTAAGAAAACATCGACCACATTGACCTCACCTTGAAAAGACCACTTAAGGTCAAATCCATATTTTTATCATGTGGCCCCCTCGAAACCATGCAACTTTTGTCTGAAACATTTTTTGATATCTCACTTCGTTTCCGAAAAATATGCCCGCGTCTCTATAACTGCCGCACCCTGTATATATCACTGTTAGAAAAATATTGTAAATAAACATCTGAAAAACGTCTTACAAAATTTCTTTTATACGTAAAATAATATATATATTTTATAATAAAATTCTCTATAAGTGAAAAAAAACTAGTTATAAAAAATCATCAAATAAATTTGTTCATAAAATAAATTTTATATTAAAATCGAGAGAGAGAGAGAAGAAAAATTTTTACTGACGGAATTATATTTACGTTTGACACATATAATCTTGTACTAATCTTCCAATTTGCATGATATAAAAAATTATTTATATCTACAATTTATATATGTTCATATTTTTTAATAGATTAAATTTATACCATTCAATTAAGAATAATATAAAAATGAAATAAAATGCAATACTGCCTGAGTATACATGCATATCCATAACCGAAACAGCACGATTTTCTCTCTAACCGTTATTACAATAAAAAGATATTGTGGCGAAAATAAAAAAACTTTGGAATTGTAATTGCGTAAACCCCTACGCAAAAATTTTGCGTAAAAGCATAATTCTCTGCACTTTGTAGTAATGCGTTAAGAGTTTAGAGCACAGGAGTACGTTTATAAGCGAGTATATGTCTGAAGCTAAATAAGAAATGAACCGGAATATCATGCATCGTGTCATAGTACACGAGTACATTACCAGTTATTGCCATCAATTACAGTCATTACCTCGACACAATGACTAATGAACAATGGAAAACGATATCGCATATGCGATGATCCCCTTCAAATTGTTAACATGGCACATTGGCGTCTGGCTGCTTCAAGATTATAACGTCTATTCTCTAATAAGATGCGTTTTTGTCATTTGTTGTTTGGTATGCATCTTTTGAATTTGACATCAATGATCTTTGTCATATGATAATATGACGACATAAGTAAAACAACTTCACCATCATATTGATCTAAACAAAATTCTGATATCGGAAGTATTTGAACCCTTGAACGATAGACGTTCCATTATTGACAACATGTAAAGGTTGACACATTTTTTTTGAGAAATAAAACCGCACACACACATTGCGGTAGGTAGACGAACATGATCGTGAGCTATAGGAAATTGAGTAAGGCAAATTTTTGTTCTTTTTAAGATTTATGATTCGTGTTAGTTCATTCCTTTATTCTTGGGTAAATTTCTATATTAGCGTCGCCACCTCCGATTTGCCTCAAAATTTACATAGAGCTTTCTTTCATCATGACGCTATTGCGACGTGTTCCATGCTTCATTTCTTTAAAGTATTGCCGTAAACCTCAGGGGCTAAGATATCTTAGCTATGGGCGGGTGGAAAGTGATCTTTTCGAAAGAGGCGCTGCATACAATTACGATAAAACTTCACTTACGTAAATTCGTTTAATCGTACAATTGTATTTCGCGCCTCTTCCTCGAGGTCACCCAATAGATGTTGAAAGCGTATTACGGCAGGAGTACGTTTATTTATTTTTTTTTGTTTCTTGTTTGATTCTTGTTTGTACCAGAGTTATACTAATTGTCTATATGCTTACAGTTCTAGAATTGCTTTTGCAAACACCTCTTTTCCTTCAATTATACTTAAGTTATAAACTTTGGCAAAGGTTTCTGAGGCTTTTGTCCAACCTGCTGCCTTCTTAATCGTGTCTATGCTAACGCCGCTCCTTTTCGCTGCCGAAGTCGAAGCGTGACGCGTGCTGTACGCTGAAAAAGTCTCTATATCTACTTCACTCTTTGTTAATGTGGATTTAACTCAGTGGCTTAAAGATTGAGTTAATACAGCCTTATATGGTTTTTTTAATGAGATGAAGAGGTATGGACATTCGCCTCGTAGCTCTCGGGTTCGCTCAACGTACATCTCTAGTGCGGACGCCACGCAGATATTTCTATTCCGAGGATAGAACGGAATTATTAATGTTGGTTGCTCTCTTCTTGGGCCCGAAATCTTAATTCTCGCTGGAATTTTTATCTCGATCAAGTTTTTTGTATTCTTGATATTATGTATCTCTATGAGTGACAGGGTTTGGAAGCTGTGACCTGTTATTAGGGCGAGCAGCGTTACGAGCTTTAACAAAAGT
Organism: Formica exsecta; assembly: GCF_003651465.1. Taxonomy (NCBI): domain Eukaryota; kingdom Metazoa; phylum Arthropoda; class Insecta; order Hymenoptera; family Formicidae; genus Formica; species Formica exsecta. Next base: position 63,912 of record NW_021852394.1, read on the forward strand.
TTCTCCAGGCATAACTCGTTGTTCGGTGTCCATTTAGATAAAAAATCTAGTACGACTTTTGGGTCCCATGTCGAATTGTATTTCGGCTTTGGTGGTCGTTTCTTCGAGACGCCTCTGCAAAACTTCTTTATTCTGTCGTCCTGACCGATCTTTGGTCCCAAAATAAAAGCGATAGCCGAGCGATAACTATTTATCGTCCCGTACGAAGCTCCGTTGAAAAATTCCTTTGTAAGAAAACTCAAAACATTTGGGATTGAAACCGTGAAAGCTTCTATGTGATTCTCTTGGCAATACGACCACCATTTTTTGTAAGCTGTTTCGTACTGACGCACAGACGAATCACTTAAGTACGAGACTGCGATATCCAACGAGCCTTCAGGCATTCCTTTTAGTGTGAGGGCTTGCCGCATGATATTCCGGCTACCAGGGTAAGGCGTCTCCACAAAGGATGTGGTTTCCTGCATGAAGAGTGTAAGAGATGTTTATCCGGTTTGAAATAAATAGGTTTCGATTCAAACATTTCCATACAAAGTGGGTACCACGCTTGCGATGGTCAATGAGGCACAACTATCACGCCCCGAGTTCGATCGGATTGGATTTTTCTCAACATCATTAAAATTACTGAAAAAGGGGGGAATGCGTAAAAATAATATGCTTGCCAATTGATTGTGAACGCGTCGGTAGTCATCGCGTTTGGATCTTTCCGCCAGGAAACGTAACGAGTACATTTCGCATTAACCCTGCTCGCGAAAAGGTCAATCTCGAGTCTTCCAAACATCCGACATATTTCGTCAAATGCATACTTCGATAACCCAAACTCCGTTTCGTGTTCTTTTTTTCTCGATTCCGAATCAGCTATCGTATTTTCTTCCGAACGGATATAAGAAGCAAAGATCCCCAGATTTCTCTGTTCGCACCAAATCCAGATATCTTTAGCGAGTCTACTAAGGTTTTGGTATCGCGTGCCCCCCATTCGATTAATATACGCGATAGCCGTCGTATTGTCGAATCTCAATAGCACGTTACAATTCCTCAGATTATTCGCGAAACACTTTGTTCGGTACGCTCTCTATGTATACTTAAAATGGTTCACCTAGTGGATCGTAGAGCCCCCGCACGGCGCGATGATCGCGAGAACTAAAAGAATCCAGGGAGACGGCGCGAAAACACACTGTCTTAGGACCAACATGGCGACACAACGCATTTTGCCGCGTACACGTTCGTGTTATTGTTAGCGTGATAAAAAGGCCGGTGTTCACACCTCACCTCCCGGACTGCGATAATTGTATTCCACGGAGTCGAAGTTTTGTAATAAAGCATATAAAAATCAAGAGGAACACTCATTTTCTCGACCACGCCTTCGCGAAGCATTCTTACCGCGGGACCGCGTGGAGGGCACATGCCTCAAGATACCCAAGGTATCGAACAAATTATTGGTCCTTCGAGCCGGATATCAAGATTTCCGGACTTCGACGCTACGGCGGGTGGCAGTTTATGCAGAATCGGCAAAACGGTGATCAATTACAACGGCCAAAACGTGTTGCAAGGGCGCACTTAACCTAGCTATCAAGAGTGTCGCACGACCGGGCAAGCGGAACTTGCAATTCCAAGATCGAGTTTCCAGTCAAGAAACCTCACCAGAGAATCCAATCAACGTCATCGGGTCCATCAATTAGCCGGGGAACGACGGTCAGCCGATATCGCACGACATGGACGTCTTCGCAAGGAAGGCTCGCCACGATTTACGCCTTTTTTTCCCGCCTAAACATTTGCGCACGCAATTTAACTAAGGTAAGGGCAGCTTTTCGGTGGTCGGTGCCAACTAGATTTCTCTCCCGAGGATCACATTTTTCTATTTTTCAAAATGTCTACGGACGAAGATTTAGTAACGCTCAAAAAACAACGTAAGGTTATTAAAAGTTCTTGTACGAGAATAAAAACTAACGTAGATTCGATAAATAATCCGACACCGTCAATAATGGCTCAACTCGAGGAGCGCAAGGCAAAATTAAATCAGTATTGGTCGGATTATAACGTAATACAATCGCGGATAGAAATTCTCGAGGATGCCGAGCTCGATGACCGCGCCGCTTTCGAAGAATCTTTCTATGCCCTGTCCGCCAAAATTCGAGAGCTCTTGAATCCTGTACAACCAATGCATGCTAACGCAGGTTATCCATTGTCATCGTCGAGTTTGCGCGATGCGGTAAACACTATGATTCACGTGCGATTACCCAAACTAAATCTTCCTATTTTTCAGGTAAATATGATGAGTGGTTCCCGTTTTTCGATACATTTAGCTCGATCATACACTCCAACACCTCGCTCAGCAATATTCAGAGATTTCAATATCTAAGGGCCTCGCTCGCCGGCGACGCAAGCAATGTGATTAGCTCGCTGGAAATATCAGACGCAAATTATAAGGTGGCCTGGACATTGCTCAAAGAGCGGTACGACAATAAACGCGTTATAGTTCAAAGTCATATCAAGGCAATTATGGAATTGACAACAATGACGAAAGAAAATTATATCGAGTTGAGGCAAATCGCGGACGGTGCGGTTAAACACTTACACGCGTTGCAGGCTTTGAAGCGACCAACCGCGCATTGGGACGATTTGTTGATACACGTTCTAAGTTCAAAAATCGACTCACTCACATTGCGTGAATGGCAATCCTCACTAACGGCTCTGAATTACCCACGTTAAAACAATTTATTGACTTTATACAGCATCGGTGTCAAATGCTCGAGGCAACGAACAAGTTGAGCGCCTTGAGCGTAAAGAATAATAATTTGCGACCGAACGTTAAGCGTCACGCGTCATGCGCCGCGACGGTTAAATCCAAATGTAATTATTGTCAAGGAGAGCACTCCATTTATTATTGCAAGGATTTCTTAGCGCTTCCAGTATCGCGAAGAATTTCGGAAATTCGCAATCGCAAGATTTGCTCCAATTGTTTGCGGTCTTCTACTCATTTTTCTAACAAATGCACTTCCAGCAAATGCAAGATTTGCCAAGCCAAACACAACACGTTGCTTCATGAAACAGCCGTTGCCGAATCATCGGTTAAGGCGACGAGCAACGGCGAAAACTCAAAGGCGGTCGATTCGCCCTCTGTTCTAGCATCGCATACTTCAAGTTTAGGTAACAATGATCATGTCATGTTGTCAACTGCCGTTGTTCATGTTTACGACAATAAGGGTTCGCGTAAATCGTGCCGTGTATTATTGGACTGCGGGTCGCAAGCAAATTTAATTTTGAAGCGACTATTAACAAGGCTCAATTTAAAACCGCGATCAATCAACGTATCTATTTCCGGTGTAAACAGTACAGTCACAACGTCTTCGCAATTAGTTCAAGTGAAACTACAATCACGCATGAATTCCTATGTCGCTAATATCGAATGCATTGTTATGGATCAAGTAACTGACAAGCTTCCAATTTATACGCTTAAGGGGATCCCAAAGGGTCTGTTTTACCGATAAAAACTTTATTTTGCAAAACCTTTTTGTTGATTATAGATATCAAAAAATCCTTTTCCACAATTAAAGTATACATAATAACGGAGTGCGAAGTTTAACATTTCATATGAAAAATTTAAAAAAATGATAAAATTACAGTTTAGTTATCGGCCTGTGCCGTCAACATTTACTTAATATAAAAAACCTGCAACCTGCACGTGCCTAACAAGTGAACTCATTTTTATAAGTTTTTATTTTCAATAATTTAAAATAACACTATTTTATAAATATATATAAATACAGTTTTTCACAAGTGGCGCATGTACTTGGCGCCTTTTTTTTTATCTTTTTTTTAAAAAGGTAAGTTTTTAGGAATAAAATTTTCGTGCATATGTGTGTGTGCGAGATGGAGGCTCAAGAGTAAAACAGAGCAGTCTTGGTATTATTTTAATCGCAAGAAACTCATTAATCCATTATATATATATTTATACTAATAAAATCCAAAATGTAAGTTTCAGTTTTTATTTTGTAAAATGTTTATATTTTGTACATAAGGAAAGATCCCCGATGCTATAGAATCGACAAAAGCGAGAGCAAGAAAGAATGAAGGAGCAAGCGAGATGACAAACATCAAAGAGTTCCGAAGTCTCGCTCGCCAGGCTCCCTTTAACTGTAATCTTTGACGTGTATATGTCATCTTATTATAGAAAATAAAATCTCTGTATTTCGCATTTTATATATCTGAAAATAATTGTAATGGATTAATAACATTTTTGCGATTAAAATGACACTAAATATAACATAAATCGGATTATTTTTAATGAAATAAGTAATCATAATTACATATAATACATAATTGATTAAAAATAATCCAATTTATGTCATGTTTGGTATTATTTTATATGCAGAACGCTTCAAATTTAATAGATAAACTTTGAAAATATATAAAGACATCCAAGAGAAATAAGAAAAAACTCGTTGCAATCGTGTAAGTTCACAATCTGTTTGTATCCGAGATATTCGGTTTTTCGGATGCAAAAAGATTATGAATTTACGCAATCGCAACGAATTTTTTCTCATCTCTTTTGGATGTCTTTATATATTCTCAAAGTTTATCTGTTAAGATCTGAAGTATCTTGCATATTAGACAATTTTATTATCAAATATTTATTTTTACAGAGGAATGAAAGAAACTATTAAACAATTTTCTGTTCTAATTAACATCGCTATTTTATTTTATTTGCTATGACATATTTATCATATAATCATCTTATACATCTTTGGTATAAATATTGCTCATAAGACATTGTTCAATAAATTTTTTTCTTACTATGTAATTGTATGCATGTTTCTCAACATAAAATATTATAAAGTAAAAAATCAAATTCTTTGTCACATGTAATGTTTTTTTTCTACAAAATAAAATACTTCTAAAATAACGTAAGTAAAATCATTTACACATTGCATGACATATATTAATAAATTTTAGTTAAATCGTAAAAATGGCGTCAATGTAAAATAAACGTAGTGGTTTTATAAAAAAAAAACGGATATTTTTCCCATATAACATCGGTTGCATGTACATTACGTTGATTCCGTTGGCCTAGAAATTTAAAAACAAAGACAGGTAAGGATCATATTCAAATAATAAAATACTTAATCGAATTAAATCAATTCATAGTATTAAATTATATCTTCTATATTCTCGTAACTTCCAAATTTTTAATTATATATATGTATCAATGTATCAATGATTGATTTAGCTGTGCGTACGCCTCTGTATGTGTGCAGAGATCTGCGTCTTTGTATACTTTATCTGTGTCTCCTTTTGCAACAATGCTGTAACATATAAAGCTTTTCATATAAGAATAAAAATAAGAAAATAAAATATATATATGTTTCTTATACGACTTTCTAAAATCATAACTTTAAATATTGTATATAAAGTGTTTTAGTGACGAACTATAAAGGATGTATGAAAAATATTATTAAAAATATATTAAGAAAAATAATTAAACTTTATTTAATGTTTGATAGAATATAATTTGGGAAACAAAAAGGAAAATTACCTCTGATTAAAATGATGTCATCAAGCGTGAAGAATGGTGTGGAGACATGGAGACGAAGGAGACCGGAACTGGCAATATCGGAAACGATGTTGCCGGTATCGGTGCTATAGTCAAAGAGACAAGGCGGGCGCTGTGCGCATTCCAGTTTGGCTATTCAGGTCTATTCAGGGCTATTCAGAAGTATTTCTGATAATATTCGAGAAATAAATATACTGTAAAAAATATTTTAATAAAAAGTATATCTTAAGAATTTTATAATATTTCTACAACATTACTGGAACCTTTCGGTGAAATATTGATATTGTATGTCTCTAAAACATCTCTATAATATTACATTGCAACTTGCAATGTTGCAGCGTTTCTGAAATATTACTGGAAGCTTCGGTGCTGTATGGGAAGCGAGAGCAAGAAAGAATGAAGGAGCAAGCGAGATGACAAACA
>NW_021852395.1:0-314 GCF_003651465.1 Formica exsecta
TCCGGTGATGAGACGCGTCCGAGAGCGAATATCCTAAGCGAATAAACTGGATAGCTTAGTTAATCGGAGCGCGTTATCGCCATTTTTCTCGTTATAAAAGGATGCCGCGACGATCTTGAGATATTAGTACGTTCGAGAATATTTGCGGCGTGATGAAGCGCGCACCGAGCGCTTTATCGAGATTAGCTGGAAAAGTGGTGAATATTCGAATTAGAAGTATCGAGGATATACAGAATTTGGAAATACCGAATTGTTTGAAGAAGGAACTAAGCGAATGTTTTATAGATGACTGTCTGTACTGTAGAGAAATTTTT
>NW_021852395.1:703-1644 GCF_003651465.1 Formica exsecta
GGTTACGACGACGAGGAAGCGTGGTTTATCAATAAAAGATCTTGGCTTTCGTTAAACGACGACTGATGAATCGAGGAACGATGGAGGAGCACGATCTTCTTAATAGCGCGCGGGATATCTCAACGTGGACGCGTATCGCGCGTGGGCGAGACGGTGCGACGAATGTCTCGAGTTTCTGCGGGACGGGTCTTGAGGCGAGCGCCGGGGGACATCCACCGGAGCGATCAATTCTTTGATCGCTCGAACCGTTCGATTGACGGGCGCGAGAGACGATCTGCGTCGACGTTTCGAACGCGTGGGAGGCGGCGTAGAGAGACGCGAAGGATTCTCGTGGTTTGAGATGGAGACAGCTTTCTCTAGACGCATTTTAACCGGCGCGGTTATCAACTTCGATTATATCGAACCTTCGCGATTTCTCGAAGATGCTAGAGATACCGTGCTCGATAGAGTACGCGATGCTATAGATGAACATAACAGTGTTAAGGTCAATACCGTGTTTATCGGTGAGTTCGTCTCAGGTGACAAGATTGATATTAAGACTATCGCTACGAAGAATTATCCGCTTCTACCTCTTTCCGATTTGCAAGAGTGGTATGGGAAGCGTGTGGTCGACGCTACTTTAGCTTCGCTGGAGGAGTTTCAAGAGCGCGATAGCGGATGGGCGTTATCGCGAATTCTAAATTTAACGGTGAATGTGAATAAATATAATCCTATGCACGCTGGATGTCACGTCCAGATACCGCGAGAGATCGCGTTGAAGAAAGCGGTGATTAACGTGCGATCTACGGACAACGCGTGTTTCGCGTGGACGGTAATCGCCGCTTTATATCCGGTTGAGAAAAACACGGAGAGAATCTCGCGGTATCCTCACTACTCGACGGTGCTGAATCTGGAGAGTATCGAGTTTCCCATGAGTTTAAATGGAATTACTAGATTCGAGC
>NW_021852396.1:0-206 GCF_003651465.1 Formica exsecta
CGGAACGACTTAGTTACGTGCCTGTAACCAAGATTTGCCGAAAATGTTCGTAACACATCAAGGAAATTAAGGAAAAACGATTCTCAAATCACAGAGATGAGATCGCCATGTACGCAAGTTTTCTTCGTTCGGAACAACTTAGTTACGTGTCTGTAAGAGATATTTGCTGAAAATTTTCATAACACATCAAGAAAACTGAGGAACAA
>NW_021852397.1:0-433 GCF_003651465.1 Formica exsecta
GGTGCTCCTCGCAACTACGCGCGGACGCGCTATATGCCCGCCGGATTGCTTTCCATACTCCTGTTGTCCCGAGCGCCTTGCGCCGTCTAGCGGCGTCTCCTGCACTACGCGCGGACGGGCCAGCGCTTGCGAGAAACGGTAATCTTTCGCGTATATCGCGCTGCCTTAATTTTGTGGATGCTGTAGGCCGCCACACCGTGTATACCTCCAAATGCTCAATCTCATTGTCAGCTTAATATACAAATTGTTAATATACAGATTGCACTATTATTTAATAATAATATAATCGAAAAGAATTTGGAAACCGAAATACTTTTTTATCACTCATTAAAGAACTAAAATTTTTACATACGCATCTTATGTACAACGAATGATAATATTGATATTTATGTAAATATATATATATATATATATATATATATATATATATATA
>NW_021852398.1:0-361 GCF_003651465.1 Formica exsecta
GGTCCTCCGCCCACCATGACGCGTTCCATCGCCCGCGGCACAGCATCAATTCGATTAACGACATTTTTGGCATTTTTTTTTAAATTGCTAACACAGTCAAAAATATTGTCAGAAAAATAGAAAGACGAACGTTCACGGTGGTAACTCGAACGATACTATCCTGTCGCATCGGAAAAATCCAGATCTGCTGCGGCAATGTTTATAACTGGCGCGTTCAAGTGTGTCGGAGAGCATGGGCGAGGGAAAAGCACTTGACTTTTTCTTCACGCGACCAAAATTTCTCGTTATGCACTTTTGACACCCGTTAAACTTATTTTTAAATCTAAAAGATCTCGTTTGCGATGAGATTTTTTTTAATTTA
>NW_021852398.1:19908-20022 GCF_003651465.1 Formica exsecta
TTTAATATTTAATATATTATAACTTTTAAAAAGGATACTTACAATCAATTCTTTGACCTCTTGCTCGGTGGCTCGTCCCACGATTCTTCCACATAGGGTTCCTCATAGGGCTCG
>NW_021852399.1:0-1920 GCF_003651465.1 Formica exsecta
TACAGTATGCACACTGTCTTTTGTATATTACGTATTTTGTAGCATAGCTAAAATCGTTGCTTCTGCAACCTTTTCTTCACCAACACACGCAATACACTCAAATTTACATGCACTTAAACGTGCGTTTTTAACATTAGCTTGCAGAATCAGTGTGTCCCCTGGAGTGACTGGCTTTCTGAATTTTGCATTTTCAATAGACATAAAGTAAATAGCTTTGTTTTCTATTGTACCTTGACTTTCTTTACCAAGAACACATATTGCAGATGCTTGAGCTAGAGATTCAATTATCAAGACTCCGGGCATTATTGGATGACCAGGGAAATGACCAATAAAAAATGGCTCATTGAAAGTCACATTTTTGATTGCTTTTATACTTTTACCAGGATCACACTCTATAACCCTATCTACTAAGAGAAACGGATAAGAATGTGGTAGTATTTTTATAATATCACTGATATTAAATTGCATAAGCCTACTCAATGCCTTTTAAAGCAAATTCAGGTATTTCCTTGTTTATATTGTTTAATACCATATCCGATAAATCAACTTCATCCATAGAGTATAAAACTTGGTTCTTTTTTGAAATAAATAGTACCAAATCTATGTTGTCTTTTTCTGCCGTTTTTTTAGCAACTTCTTTTATCTTGTTAAAAACACTCTCTACTGCATCTCTATAACTTTCTTCTAAATACAACATTTTTTTAGCGTAAGCATCTCTAGCATTTACAGTATGCTTATTAAACTGTTCTGTCTTTTCCTTTTTTGCTTCTTCTGACAAAAGTTCAAATTCTTCTTTTGATGGCTTAAGTTTTTCTAACTCATCTTCAAATTCTTGTTGTAATCTAGAATTCTGCTCCTTTATTTGTTGTTGTATGTTTTGCAGAGCAAGAGATTCATTGATAACTTTATCACTATCAATAATGGCAGCCTTTGTGTTCTGAGGTTGATATCCTGCAAACTTATACCCCACAAATAAGGAAATAATTAAGGCAATAACTGATATAAATAACTGTATATATTTCATTCAAATCCCCGCTTCAATAGAAAATTTAACATTTGGTGATGGTATTATATCATAAGATTCCTTTACTAAAGGAAACCCAAAATCTAATCTAAGTCTACCAAAAGGAGAAGGCATTGAAAAGCCAAAACCTGGTGACACTCTTATAAGCTTACTATCATTATATGGATCTTTATATTTCTCATTTTTATCATCTAAGCCAAAAAGTGTTGCATAGTCAACAAATAATGAGCCTTTGATACCAGCATAGTCATATAGTTTTGGTAGTGGGAAATCTACTTGCTGTGTTAAATTAAAATAAGTTTTGCCTCCCAATGAGCTTTTATTTTTGTCTTCTGCTCTTGGTCCAATGCCGGAAAGGTCAAACCCTCTAATCTCATTACCCCCTTTAAAAAAGTGCTGGCCAATGTTTAGATCTTTATCGGTATAAGAAAAAATATGACCTGCCGCCATCTTAAAGCGTAGTATTATGCTATCGTCAATTTTACTTAATATAGGATGCGTGTAAAAAGACAAGAACTCAGATTTTAGGAAGTTTACATTTCCTCCCAATCCTGAAATATCCTGACTTAAGCGTAATAAATACCCCTCTCTTGGAGCGTATAGATTATCCAATTTATTATATGCCAACGTGTATCCCACTGATGAAATCTGATGTTCACCTTTTTGATCTCTTATTATCTGAGAGATATCCTCATCTTTTCCACCCTTATTATCCATGTGTATATGATTATACTTATAAGAATAGTGAAAGGAATTGATGAGATTTTCTGAGATTTTATATGATAATTTTGCTGTTCCTCCCCAGTTACAAGTATCGAAAGTAGTGTTTGGTTTATCTTGTTTTTCATAAAATACACCCATGCCTAGTGACGTATCAGAATCGTTAAAATTATTTT
>NW_021852400.1:0-853 GCF_003651465.1 Formica exsecta
CGATCTCTCGCCAAATCAATCCGTGTTGCTGCGTACTGCATCCTGTACCCGCATGTACAAAACGCCTGCGTAACGAGTTCTTCAATCCCTCCAGTCGCGCAATTCGGGCAATCAGCGATTGTCGAATCCCGATCGATAATCGTGGACGTTTGATTCGACTTTGCTCTTCCACCGATTCGATATATTCGTCGCATCGTTGCTCCCACGCAATGTACTCCTCTATCGAATTTACTTGTGCAGATTGCTCGCGCAAATTTCGTTCGGCACTGTTTTCCGCCATATTTCCAGTTTTATGCCAAAAATTTTGCTAACAAGATGCGCTTATTAGTAGCTCTTGTCTCGGACCTCGTGGCAAAAATACTGGCAGAGTATGCCTTTTTACTTTAATTTTATATTCTATCTTGATGTCTCTTTCCATCATGTGTATTATCTTGATGCTTTCTGTCATGTGTATCAACTAAATCTTTATTTCGCGGTTTGTCACGCACATTTTGACTAATGTCGATTAATGCATTTTTTTGTCGTTTAGAGATGCTGTCATCTCAGCCAAGATGCATCGCGAAAGTTTCAAATTACACGTTGCTGTCCAAGTATGTTAGTGCAATTTAACCATGAGGATTGTCCTTATATTTCACGATTTTGTCATGTTTTGACACGCGCGTTTGAATTCTAATATCTGGGGTAATGTTATCGCGAAGCAGCCGCACATCGGCGCTTGAAAATTTTATATTACGTTGCATTTTTTGTGCATTCCGCTAAATCTCACTCCTGGTGATGATGTCATCTCAGCCAAGATGCATCGCAAAATTTTTAGATTACTTATATATTAGCACAAATTAACCTTGATAATTGT
>NW_021852401.1:0-475 GCF_003651465.1 Formica exsecta
TTCTGATATTTTTTTGTATCTCTCTTTTAAAATTAATATTTTTACGTAATATAAAATAAACATTATCAATGTTAAATATTTTTGCAATTGTTAAAATAATGATGTACACGAGAGTAATAATAATCTGGTTCAATTAATAATAATCAGATTTTATTTGAGAATTATATATAATGCAAAATATAATACATTTTGTTTTAGTATAGCATATTTATAAAAGAAAATACTATTTGAAACAAAGTTTAACTGGAAAATATATTATCTTTTTAATATTTGAACATTGTTGGATATATAAATAGAAATGTAAAATAATTTTGCCATTTCAAGAATTCAAAAAAAATCTTAAAAAATACTTAATGCAGCTTTCTATATCACTTAAGGGGATCCCAAAAGGTCTGTTTTACCGACAAAAACTTTATTTTGCAAAATTTTATTTTTGATTATAGATATCAAAAAATCCTTTTCCACAATTAAAGTA
>NW_021852402.1:0-289 GCF_003651465.1 Formica exsecta
GTTCAACATTTATTGTTCTATTTTATTTTTATCTCTCTACACGTACATAAATAAATTTATTTATTTTTATTTTAAATAGCATAAATGAGGGGTGGAGTTCCGAATAGGTGAACCCTCCGATTTTTTTGAAACTACACTATTTTTTGTATTTTTAAACGCTGATTACGAATAAGATAATAAAAATTTGCGACAAGGTCGTTTTCAAGGTCAAAACTCAAAAAAACTGAAAAAATATAACTTTTTGAATATTATTTCGATAAATATTGATGTAAGAAAAAAATGTGTCAAA
>NW_021852403.1:0-218 GCF_003651465.1 Formica exsecta
TTTCTTGATTTTAAATTTTTGTTAATAATATCTTTTTCGTTTTCCTCCTCATCTTCCTTTTCACTGTCAGAATTTTTATCCGGCGGTTCATTTCTTTTTTCAATTTCTTCGATCTCTTCCTCGTCACTATGCAATTCGTTGGTTATTTTATTTTGCTCAATACTTTGTCTTTGGCAGTTCGGCTTCTTGTTTGAATTTTATTTTGTTTAGGAGGATCA
>NW_021852404.1:0-215 GCF_003651465.1 Formica exsecta
GTAGTCTTTAGTGAACTTTAAACTATGAGAAAATAAGGCTAGTTGATGAAAAAAACAATTTTGATTACCAAGAATAACAAGATTTAGTGGAGAAGTCAAAGTACCCGGTTTTGTCCTACCGGTAGGGTCAAACCGGGTACCCATTTAAAAATATGCAAAACACCACGTTGTTACAAAATCTAGATTTATTTTAATCAAAATACAATATATAGATG
>NW_021852405.1:0-3605 GCF_003651465.1 Formica exsecta
TAATTTGGTTCCAGGATATGGTCGCATAATATAGCTCTTTAAAGGGAACGCTTCATCTGCAACCATATAATATGGAAACTTTGTGTTAATTCCCGGTAAGCAGCTGTTGTCTGGTATTTCCAGTTCGTTATTATCGAGAGCTATTCCAAAAGCTGATTCTTTAAAAATTCCTTCGTCACTTTGTGAACCAAAAGCATCAACATCAACAAAAGTAAAAATATACTTGGTGTCACAGACTGCCATTAATACGATGCTGAATGTTTTTTTTATAATTGAAGAAACTGATTCCAGTATTGTAAGGAGCTTGTATAACGATGTGCTTCCCATCAATCGCCCTCTCGTGAGTACCTTTTGAAATCATTCGTAGTAAGTCTTGGCAAACATATAGGCGATAACTTATTCCATATAATCTTGCAAGTGTCACGGATAACTTTGCTCACAGTTGATTTTGACACGTAAAAGTTCCATGCAACAGTTTGCATTCTGCAACCATGAGCAAGATAACTACGAAATAAAATATTCCTGTTATGATAGTTCAAAAAACACACAATAAATTATTGAAAGTATTACAAAATATACTTATTACAAAGTAATACATAACCGATGTTCCGGCGACAAAGGCTCTCGAATACTTCTTTTTGTCAGAGGCTCTTGCACTAATTCTGATAGTCTTTCGAATTGTGAAACAGTCATTCTAGTAAACTTGAAAAACTGTTCATCGTCATTGTTTTAATAAATTGGAAGAGAGTATGAAAATGACCTTTTAACTTCCGCTGTAATAACATTGGTCGAATCAAATATTTTCGTTTTGAAAGCTTTTTCTTTTTTTTCCGCAAAAATAGCAGACTTATTGTAGCCAAGTTAACAGCTACAAGAATTGTTCTTTTAACACACTGAATATCCATTAGTAAACAGCGAAATTTCTGCAGTTTGTAAAGGTTAAAATAGCACAGAGGTTAGAACAACTCAAACACAAATTCACATTACGGGATTACGGTTCGTTACGTTAAGTTATGTCATGACTATAGGCTGCCATTGTAGACGATAGTAGGCAATTTCTTACGGTTACAGTCTTACGGTTAAGCTTACGGATCTCCATTGGACCCGCGCTTTTAGAGGATGTTAGCGACGAACATGGTGAAAGATTTCATCAAGATATTGCAACAATGGAAAAAAGATACTTAGGGAAATCAATAAAAAGCATGCTCTCAGTCTACTGTTGGAACCTTACAAAGGAGACACTAAAATCAGTTCACTATCGTCGCAAATCCACAAGACGAACATTTTAATAAACTTAGGCGCAGACATATAGCCACTTACATGTAGACAAATAAACAGATATAAGAGTTGCTTGAGGAAGCGCTTTGCAGTCAATAATTCCGCCATTTTGAATTGACAACTAAGTGTAATAGCACGTGTACTCAAAGTTTATATTTGACCTATTCTTTGCAAGTAACTTCATATTACAATTACTTTTCTTATTTGCTGCTATATATGTATAAGTATGTATTTACCTTCCTTGTAAATTATACAGAATGTCTAAAATTCAAACAGCCATAACTTGATGAGAAAAAGTCGTACGATCATGAACCAAAATTCGTTTGAAAGCTCTTATATTATACTTTCAGATGCCATTAAGTTTATTTAGAAACCAGTTTTCTTTTGTCGTAAAAAAATGTTAAAAATGGCCAAAAACGCCATTTTTGTCCCCTTTCATTCCAATCTAAATCCTGACGTGCTAGGTAAATTCAGACAACGGCATCGTGTTCAGCGCGAAAAAATCTTCGGGGAACGTACTATCGCACTTCGTAGATAATTTTGTGTCCTACTGTGTAATGATGTGAGAGACCTCCGCTTTTTTTATTTTTGTTATTTGCGACCATGTTTTTATTAACCGACTAAGACCATACGACCGTTAATGTATGTTATAAGCTAATTTTAATTATTTTGCGCTGAAGATAGCCCAAAGAAGAGGTCGAAACATCTGTTTTTATACTCTATCTCTTTTGTTTTTATAGAGAATGTCTTTACACAATAAAACATGTTGCGCTCCATGTATCGCGCTTAGCTATGATTGCCTTTTTTCTGAATTTTAGTTTGGAGATTTAATTAACAAAATTGCAATCGAATTTAATTCTCGATTTAAGGAATTGCTCATATTAAAAAACAATGTTTTATTATTTAATAATCCTTTGGCCGTACCAATTGAGAACTAAAATGTTAAATATCGTATCGAATTGTGCAATTTGCGAGCTGATCCTTATCTTTCAGCTAAAAAAGAGACGGGAGTAGTATAGCTAGGTCGGATGTAACACAAGTCCTCTGAGGGGAGTGCGAAGCGGGGGATCCGGCGCTGGGGAATGACGTCACGCGGAGAGTGGTTCGACGCGAAGTAATGACGTCACGCTGAGAGGGTGACCGCAGCGCGACCGGATAGCGAGGGGGAGGTTGACCGCGAAGCTAGGAACCGCATGCATCCGCGAGTAGGTGTGAGAGATATAGCACGATAGGTCCGCATGGCCATGGGAGAAAGATAGCGCAATTTGTCCGCATGGGTGTGGAAGAAGAATAACGCGAGACGTTTGCGAGTTGGAAAAGAATAGCGCGAGATGGTGGGAGAAAGATAGCGTGAGGTACAGTTAATAAAAAGGAACTTTATAATGTTTTGAAAAGCTTAAGGTAAGCTACAAGAGTATGCAATCAGAAATGGAGGTATTCAAAAATTTCAAAGTGATTTTTACGTGACCTTAACAACACTATCCAAGGTCATAATAATATTGCTATGTAATCAGAGTTGGGCAAAAATGTAATCTAATTAACAATTACAAATTACAATTAAAATGTAATTCTTAATGCAATTAATAATTACATTTTATAATCGTTAATTATTGCAAACAATTACATGAGATAATTGCGTAAAGTAATTGTGTACAAATTACAATTACGTAATTGTTAATTGATAATTGATTAAATGTCATTGTAATTGTAATTAGAATAGAAGCAACTAAGACTACGCGTCGTCTAAAAGTACGTATGGTTAATACCTTGACTAGGGATGGGATCAAGTTCAATACATATTTGTGAATCTCAGTTTAATTCAATAACTAGATTTTATTTTATTGAAATAAGTAATATTTATAAAAAACATGTATTTAATGTAATTATAAAAAACTATACAATTATGAATGAAACAAATTACGAACAATGAACAATTACAATAACGAATGATATTGGTACGAGTATCAAAATGTAACTGAAAGTTTATGAAATATACTCGAATCTTTTAAATTGAAACATAGCTCTCTCTATGTGTAATCAAAATTCTATATGTACACATATACAGGGTGTCCTAAAACT
The DNA here is from genome assembly GCF_003651465.1 of Formica exsecta. Classification (NCBI taxonomy): domain Eukaryota; kingdom Metazoa; phylum Arthropoda; class Insecta; order Hymenoptera; family Formicidae; genus Formica; species Formica exsecta. The sequence goes on from NW_021852405.1 coordinate 3,358, forward strand.
ACCGTACTTCTTTTTAATAGTAGATTCCTTAGAACATTTCAAGACAAAAATTTTAATACAAAAATGTCGAGGCTATAATAGTTTTTAAACAAGAAGCGATTATATTTTACGAATGACAAGGCTGAGATTTCGCGCGCTCAGGCACGGCAAAATAGTAGACACTTTCATGGTAACATTAATCGACCACTTTGACAGCTGAAGTTGAAACATGTCGCAAATTTTTACTTGAATCATTTTTGAGATGCCTT
>NW_021852405.1:5103-13772 GCF_003651465.1 Formica exsecta
TAGGTTTCGGATCAGGAGTTGTACTAGGTAGGACTCGGGATCGGGAACTGGTAATGCTACGCTCGCCGGAGCGCCTTATATACCGGCGAACGGCCTCCCACTCGCGCGATTCAACGTGTGGTGGGGTGGTCCCTACGGTGGGGCCGCGACACGGGTGTGGGAGCTTAGGGACGCCATAAGCGCCGAGCCTCGAAAAGCGCGCGGTGGATCGGCCCGCTAGGCCGTTAGTAACGTTATCGTTACAAATATTTAATGGATCATTTAAAATAAAAGAATAGTAAACATTCAAAATAATGTCGATAGTCAATGTTCTAAATAGTCAACATCTTTACGAATTGTACGATTAAAATGATCCTCTCGTGATGTATGCTTCTTGCCACGAAACTGCGCCTTCTGGAGAAATAAAGTATTCGGCAAGCGTATCACGTAAGGTAACATTCTTGCGTGTAGTATTATTAGATCCCATTCTTCCCATATTCTTAAAGATGATATTCTCTTCGCATTATCTCCACTGTCCAGATATGACATTTCCTTTGTTGTCCCATGTATCAGTATAATTTGAAGGGCAGTGTAGCATTTTCTGTTTTTGAGATTAATTCTGATTTCCGGAGGAAATTATGAAGGCACAATCCTGCACACACAATCCATTCCGCGGTATCAACATGTACAACAATCGTTGATCGAAGGATTCGCCAACGATTAGCCAGAATTCCAAAAGAGTTTTCAATAACACGACGTGTTCGAGAAAGACGATACTTGAAAATTTTTTGTGTTTTGCTTAATTTGGTTCCAGGATATGGTCGCATAATATAGCTCTTTAAAGGGAACGCTTCATCTGCAACCATATAATATGGAAACTTTGTGTTAATTCCCGGTAAGCAGCTGTTGTCTGGTATTTCCAGTTCGTTATTATCGAGAGCTATTCCAAAAGCTGATTCTTTAAAAATTCCTTCGTCACTTTGTGAACCAAAAGCATCAACATCAACAAAAGTAAAAATATACTTGGTGTCACAGACTGCCATTAATACGATGCTGAATGTTTTTTTTATAATTGAAGAAACTGATTCCAGTATTGTAAGGAGCTTGTATAACGATGTGCTTCCCATCAATCGCCCTCTCGTGAGTACCTTTTGAAATCATTCGTAGTAAGTCTTGGCAAACATATAGGCGATAACTTATTCCATATAATCTTGCAAGTGTCACGGATAACTTTGCTCACAGTTGATTTTGACACGCTTTGGTCACAGTTGATTTTGACACGTAAAAGTTCCATGCAACAGTTTGCATTCTGCAACCATGAGCAAGATAACTACGAAATAAAATATTCCTGTTATGATAGTTCAAAAAACACACAATAAATTATTGAAAGTATTACAAAATATACTTATTACAAAGTAATACATAACCGATGTTCCGGCGACAAAGGCTCTCGAATACTTCTTTTTGTCAGAGGCTCTTGCACTAATTCTGATAGTCTTTCGAATTGTGAAACAGTCATTCTAGTAAACTTGAAAAACTGTTCATCGTCATTGTTTTAATAAATTGGAAGAGAGTATGAAAATGACCTTTTAACTTCCGCTGTAATAACATTGGTCGAATCAAATATTTTCGTTTTGAAAGCTTTTTCTTTTTTTTCCGCAAAAATAGCAGACTTATTGTAGCCAAGTTAACAGCTACAAGAATTGTTCTTTTAACACACTGAATATCCATTAGTAAACAGCGAAATTTCTGCAGTTTGTAAAGGTTAAAATAGCACAGAGGTTAGAACAACTCAAACACAAATTCACATTACGGGATTACGGTTCGTTACGTTAAGTTATGTCATGACTATAGGCTGCCATTGTAGACGATAGTAGGCAATTTCTTACGGTTACAGTCTTACGGTTAAGCTTACGGATCTCCATTGGACCCGCGCTTTTAGAGGATGTTAGCGACGAACATGGTGAAAGATTTCATCAAGATATTGCAACAATGGAAAAAAGATACTTAGGGAAATCAATAAAAAGCATGCTCTCAGTCTACTGTTGGAACCTTACAAAGGAGACACTAAAATCAGTTCACTATCGTCGCAAATCCACAAGACGAACATTTTAATAAACTTAGGCGCAGACATATAGCCACTTACATGTAGACAAATAAACAGATATAAGAGTTGCTTGAGGAAGCGCTTTGCAGTCAATAATTTCGCCATTTTGAATTGACAACTAAGTGTAATAGCACGTGTACTCAAAGTTTATATTTGACCTATTCTTTGCATATAACTTCATTTTACAATTACTTTTCTTATTTGCTGCTATATATGTATAAGTATGTATTTACCTTCCTTGTAAATTATACAGAATGTCTAAAATTCAAACAGCCATAACTTGATGAGAAAAAGTCGTACGATCATGAACCAAAATTCGTTTGAAAGCTCTTATATTATACTTTCAGATGCCATTAAGTTTATTTAGAAACCGGTTTTCTTTTTGCCGCAAAAAAATGTTAAAAATGGCCAAAAACGCCATTTTTGTCCCCTTTCATTCCAATCTAAATCCTGACGTGCTAGGTAAATTCAGACAACGGCATCGTGTTCAGCGCGAAAAAATCTTCGGGGAACGTACTATCGCACTTCGTAGATAATTTTGTGTCCTACTGTGTAATGATGTGAGAGACCTCCGCTTTTTTTATTTTTGTTATTTGCGACCATGTTTTTATTAACCGACTAAGACCATACGACCGTTAATGTATGTTATAAGCTAATTTTAATTATTTTGCGCTGAAGATAGCCCAAAGAAGAGGTCGAAACATCTGTTTTTATACTCTATCTCTTTTGTTTTTATAGAGAATGTCTTTACACAATAAAACATGTTGCGCTCCATGTATCGCGCTTAGCTATGATTGCCTTTTTTCTGAATTTTAGTTTGGAGATTTAATTAACAAAATTGCAATCGAATTTAATTCTCGATTTAAGGAATTGCTCATATTAAAAAACAATGTTTTATTATTTAATAATCCTTTGGCCGTACCAATTGAGAACTAAAATGTTAAATATCGTATCGAATTGTGCAATTTGCGAGCTGATCCTTATCTTTCAGCTAAAAAAGAGACGGGAGTAGTATAGCTAGGTCGGATGTAACACAAGTCCTCTGAGGGGAGTGCGAAGCGGGGGATCCGGCGCTGGGGAATGACGTCACGCGGAGAGTGGTTCGACGCGAAGTAATGACGTCACGCTGAGAGGGTGACCGCAGCGCGACCGGATAGCGAAGGGGAGGTGGACCGCGAAGCTAGGAACCGCATGCATCCGCGAGTAGGTGTGAGAGATATAGCACGATAGGTCCGCATGGCCATGGGAGAAAGATAGCGCAATTTGTCCGCATGGGTGTGGAAGAAGAATAACGCGAGACGTTTGCGAGTTGGAAAAGAATAGCGCGAGATGGTGGGAGAAAGATAGCGTGAGGTACAGTTAATAAAAAGGAACTTTATAATGTTTTGAAAAGCTTAAGGTAAGCTACAAGAGTATGCAATCAGAAATGGAGGCATTCAAAAATTTCAAAGTGATTTTTACGTGACCTTAACAACACTATCCAAGGTCATAATAATATTGCTATGTAATCAGAGTTGGGCAAAAATGTAATCTAATTAACAATTACAAATTACAATTAAAATGTAATTCTTAATGCAATTAATAATTACATTTTATAATCGTTAATTATTGCAAACAATTACATGAGATAATTGCGTAAAGTAATTGTGTACAAATTACAATTACGTAATTGTTAATTGATAATTGATTAAATGTCATTGTAATTGTAATTAGAATAGAAGCAACTAAGACTACGCGTCGTCTAAAAGTACGTATGGTTAATACCTTGACTAGGGATGGGATCAAGTTCAATACATATTTGTGAATCTCAGTTTAATTCAATAACTAGATTTTATTTTATTGAAATAAGTAATATTTATAAAAAACATGTATTTAATGTAATTATAAAAAACTACACAATTATGAATGAAACAAATTATGAACAATGAACAATTACAATAACGAATGATATTGGTACGAGTATCAAAATGTAACTGAAAGTTTATGAAATATACTCGAATCTTTTAAATTGAAACATAGCTCTCTCTATGTGTAATCAAAATTCTATATGTACACATATACAGGGTGTCCTAAAACTACCGTACTTCTTTTTAATAGTAGATTCCTTAGAACATTTCAAGACAAAAATTTTAATACAAATTTATTTTTTCTTTTTGCAATCTAAAAATTATTAATAAAATTTATTACTATTATAAATAAATAGGGTCCTCTTTGTCGGCTAGCCGGATCTGAAAGCTGCAAGACCAATTTTGGCAGCGTAGAGAGGGCAAAATGGGCGGTGGGTCGGGCGGGATCTGGCCGAACCGGACGAAAAGCGAGGTCGTTCTCTCCGTGAACACAGTATACATATTTTTAGACTGATATCATATACTGAAAGTAGAAACTAACGAAACAAAACCGCTTAATGCTTGATCATTTCAAAGAAAACAAGACTGAATAAGTTGTGTAAATAAACTCTCAAATATTATAAAAAGAGAGTTCGGGAAGTTCCGTTTCCGTAGATTAAAATGTAATCGCAATTACTTATAATTGCAATTATCATGTAATTACGATTAAAAGTAATTACGATTACATTATAATTATACATTGTACAATTTTTGTATGGAACATTTTTTTCAAAAATGCATATTTTTCGAAATATTAAGGGGTTCCGACACTTTTTGTACATCCGTATAACTCAGAAACTGGTCATAGAAGTTTTCTGTAACTTGATACTTTTGATTAGGGACACAGGAACTACATCATATCACTAATTTAAGCAAATTGACCGAAAACGTTTTTCTCATAAAAATTAGGCGTGGTTCTTTCTGAAAATTATGATATGATAACAATTTGTGGAAATCGAAATCATATTCAGCGTTAAAAAAATACGGAAATAATTAACTTGTTCTTGTATTTTCTTTGTTGAATTATACAGGGTGTCCTAGACCACCCATACACCCCTTTTCTTTCAGAAACTAAGCATTTTAGAGAAAAACGTTTTGAACAAAAATTGTATGGTTTTGAGGGGAACATAAGATGGTGTCATTGGTTTGACCTTGGATGGCATCGTTAAGGTCAAGTCATGGACACCTTTAAATGGAATTCCCTATTTTTTATTGCATATTCTTATAGCTTATCCCGAGAGCTTTCCAAAACACTATAATAAAGTATTTTTTTATTTTTTACTTTTTGAGTTATTTTATATTTTAATCTGACATATTTTGATACAAAAAATAAAATATCTCGTAAAATATTTAGTTTTCGATAATCTTACCGTAATACTTTTATATACAGAATAATGAGACAAATCAATCAAACCGTTCACCTCAGATCCCGCGACGGCCCCGCGAAAAGAGCCCCAGCGAATTATTGTTTGTAATATCGGGGGCGCGCGCACCCCCGTTACGACCGTGAGCGCGCCGCCCGCCGGCCACAGCGCGTGATAACGCGTGATTGGTCGCGATAATACGCACCCTGTGTGCGCAGCCCCGGCTGGCCCACAGGTATCGATTCTGGATCGCGACGATCCAGGAGGAGACTGGCGCGAGCTTGCGTGCGAGATAGAAGCGTAAGCGAGAGGACCGTTTTGGCGAGAGAAAATACGAGAGCGATAGCGAGACGTGAGCGAGCGGAGAGGATCCCGGCGATCGGCAGCTGCGAAAGGGCGGACCCGAGGGAGAGGACGTCAACGTCGCTGACCCCGTGTAACCCCCACGAGAGGAAAAGTACCGGTGAGGTTATCCTCCGCCATATCCGCCATACTCGCGATCGCGCCCGGAATCGTTTCGTTCTGTCGTCGTCGCCGTGAATTCGTACTTTGGTGTACGGGCTAAGCCCGATTCTTTGGTGTAGATTTTCGCGTCACGGCCACGTCGTCAAGCGATTCGAGCCCCGGAGCCTCGAAAGTATCGGTTTCCGCGGATCGAGACATTACCTCGCGTTTTTAATAAACCGTGTGTCGTCTCTCTGGAGATTCGGATTCCGTAGATTATATTTGCGTTGGTTCTCGCACGTCTAGCGTTTAAGTCTCGTTCGTGCTGTATGTCGGTCGTTTGAGTGTGAGTGTGATTCGCGTCAATTTGTTATATTATTTTTGTCTTTCGTTTGTGAATCTTCGCGTATAAACTTTGCGTGCACGTCCGGTGCAACTTTCCCGCACGATTATTGTACGGATTACATGAGAGTGTGAATCGCGTAAATTCGACGTATTATGTCGGTTGTAAAGCACCGCGTCTCGAAATTGTGAGCGCGTTTTGTGAGAGTTTCCTCGCGATTCTTGCATGAATTGCATGCGTGTGTGCCGAGTATTCGATTCTGCGTAACATGTCTGCCCGAAATCGAAGCATGTCCGTGTTATGTTAATTGGCTGTTAATCTTAAGTTGCATATTAATAATTTAGCGGTAATAGCGGGCGTTAAGTTAAGTATCATTTTTCACCTAGTCACTTTTATATTTCATTTAAAAAAAATTAAATTATTAATTTTACTGCAATATCTATTAACATTTCGTTTGTACTGTTTACAAATATTTTCATCCTTTTATCCTAGAACACATATTAAACATATAAACACATATATTACCCAGTAAACACAAACTAACAGCAATGTAACATTAATGTCGATTATAATTTCCCATTCAACAATGTAATTATTACGTACAAGGCATGTTACATTGTACTTACATTGTTGAGTGGGAAATTATAACATTAATGTCATATTGCTATTAGCTTGTGTTTACTGGATAAACACATTTATATTCAATTTTGTGCTCCTTATTATTTACTAAACCTATAAATATAATATCTTCAATTACCAATAGAATAATTGTTTCATATTTAGATTTTGACGTTGTGATTACATAAAATGTGAAAATTGTAACGTTGCACCTCCCATCGTTACCCGGCAGTAGACCGCCGGAAGTCTGCCGCCCGTACCGCTATCTAAGATTCGGTCTAAGATCCGACCGCTACCGCTTAACGGACCGTGGGCCGGCGAGTTCGGCGCTCCGTCGAGGCTTCTCGACTCCAGATAGCCATCCTCTATCCGCGTACGGAAGCAAGGGACGGAGAGTTCTCCGCCCGATCGAGGATTCTCGATCTCCGACCGCATCCTCCCGCACACCTGGGAATACGCGAAGAACACGCGAACGCACCGACACGGTGTTACCGTAATCCAGCACGTAGAATCGCGCCGAGATAATAATCACAGCACCCAATACAATTCCGCGCGCCGTCAAAATAAATACGGCCTTGCCGTACACGCGCCGATCGACCGCGCCCGATTTCTTGCGCATTTTCGCGCGCCGTCAAAATAAACACGGCCGTGCCGTACACGCGTCGATCGACCGCGCCCGGTTTCTTGCGCGTTTCCTGCGCCGTCAAAATAAACACGGCCTCGCCGTACGCTGCCGAATATCTTAAGCGGTTCGATACATCGAACATCGCGCACCGACTAACAAACACGAATTGCATCTAACGCGTTGCATTATCCGCCGCGCGCTTCACGAAACATATTGTAAATAGACCATTGCCGAAAGAGGCGAATAAATACGCTACATTATAACTAAAGCTTTTCGTGTGTTTCACCTTTTCACGAGCTCTGATCCCGACCGAGTTCATCCGCGCGCGCTCGCGAAAAGTAACCGTTACAAAATCATTTAAACGTGTAATTATTTCGAATAAGGTCTTTTCTGAATTCTGACAAATATGATCGGATCTCTCGATAAAACTTTTTGTTATGACTCCAACAGTGATAATCAGTCGGGGGAGCCCGTCTCCCATCACCCCCACCCCCAAAAAAACAAAAAACCCCCAAAATTACCGAAAATTAGGTAATTATGTACTATAAAGTTCACCCCACAACCCAAACTAAATTTATATATACTTTTATAAAAATATACTTATATGAAAATATTCTATTTAATATTCGCATATAATATTCGTTAATCATTTTTGTGTATCGATCACTAAAAATTTCTAATTGTGTTTTATTTAAATTTTACGCGCTTCAATGACATTTAGTGGTTGAAACTACTAATCAGGTACATCGCTATATGTATGTGCTTCTACGAGCTATCAGCTATAACAAATTGCAGTAATTTATTTCCTTAAAACGTCGGTATTAAACCTAAAGTCTACAGATAATATATATGCTGTTGTAATTACGAACGACACAAATAAAAATCAGTACAGTTATAAAAATGCGAACGGATTAATTAAAGTACGAATGAATAAATAAAATAGACTTTAGATTTGAGGTTATGCTTAACACACAAAAGTTTTTTCTTAAATTTATTATTATTATATTTATTCAGATGCTTTTCTTCCAAATATTAAGTGCTATTTCTTTCCAAAAGTCATTCTAATTAATAATTCCAATTTATTTAATATTTTACTCATAGTTAGTAAAAAGTCGTTCTAATTGTCTTCATCGCTGCTTGATTTTTATTTATAAATTATTTTTATATAACATGATTAACACACGCAAGCACGCACGCACGCACTCACGCACGCACGCACGCACGCACGCACGCACGCACGCACGCACGCACGCACGCACGCACGCACGCACGCACGCACGCACGCACGCACGCACGCACGCAC
>NW_021852405.1:17703-17853 GCF_003651465.1 Formica exsecta
ATATATATATATGTTTCAGAATTAATAAAAAATCTCGTTTATGTAGAAACAAATGTTATTTACACCTTACAATAAAATATGTGAAATTATTATTTTTTTTTTATTAAACTATAATAATATGGTCGTTCGGAGATAGTTGGTGCATGTGCT
>NW_021852406.1:0-8507 GCF_003651465.1 Formica exsecta
GCAAGCGCGGGTAAACGGCGGGAGTAACTATGACTCTCTTAAGTTGCCTAACATCCGGCACTGATAGCATTGGGTTACGGACCTTGCAACACCAGGCGAGCAAAGTAAGGAATTGCAAACGGCTTCGGCCCAAGTTGGGGAACAGATACGTCTGTGAAGAATGGAAACCGCACACCCTGCAAGCAGGGTAGCCCCAAGCTCGTTCTTTCTTCTCAGAAGAATCCTGGTGGTTTGCTATCAAAAAGACCGTCGGGGTGAGGTGCAGCCTGAAGTGCCCGTTCGTCGTGCCAAGCTCCGGCCGACGTCTTATATTGGAGCGAAATATGGACAATCTCATAAAAGAGAAAGCCTCGGAGGCGAACGACCCCGTTATCGCTTCTGGCGGGGCGTCCGCTGCCTGTGTGGCGAAAAGGCGAGGGAGCGCGAGCGGCTCCCGAATCCCAGGGGAGCCGTCGGACGGGCAATGGGATCCAACACCCATTCGGGTTACCCAGCCGTTTAACATCCAAGGAAGTATAGACGCGGTCATTGACTGCCCAAAATGCTCGGAAGATAATCGAAACAGATGTTGCATTGGAGCAAAGCAATTAAATGAGCATATCTTGAAAGAGCACCCTGCGGTGCAAGTCAACTGGGTATGTGATCGATGCGAGAAAGTCTTTCCAAAACTCCACTCATGGCGCTGCCATTATCCCAAGTGCAAGGGAAAGCCAGTAGTTAATACTCTGGCGACACTTAAATGTGAGTGCTGCGAAATGTGCTTTGAATCTAAAATCGGCCTCTCACAACACGAACGGCATGCTCATCCGAGAACTAGAAATGCTAAAAGAGCTGCCGAGGCCGAGCAGCTTGCCGAAGTAGGCGGCAGAAAGCTCACAGTGTGGACGGTAGAAGAGCTGGAACAACTTAGCCAGCTCAGTGCAGTTCACTGCCACGAAAAGAATGTCAATGTCAGGTTGATGGAATTCTTTCCAGGCAAAACTAACAAACAAATTAGTGACGCCAGGCGTCGACTAAAGCCGACACTTGCCTTGAATTCACAACCTGACACCGACCCGGTGCAACCAATGCCTGTTGAGGTAAGCACCATCAATGCTGAGCCCCTTGAGCAAGAGCCAGCACCAAGAGTGGAGCACATGGAGTGCGAGGATTGGAAAGACATCCTCAAAACTGAAATCAAAGTAAAGTATGACATACCGAGCAGGTGGCGAGATTTGGCCGCAAGTATGGTCGAAATGACAGATTTGGGTACGACCACTTGCGCGATTGACTCGGTATGCAAAGCGTTGTCCGAGGAGCTGACCAAAGAGGAGAGGCCCACAAAAAATGGAGTACGCAGGAGCTCCAAGTGTCGTAGCAGGAAAAGTTATAAAACCTTGCCGCCCAACAGGGTAGACAAAAGGCGATACGCCTTTGCAAAGTGTCAGGAGCTGATGAACAATTGCCCCAAGAAACTAGCTGATGCGGTAGCCGCTAATGACCTGTCACTCTTACAGCTGCGTCCATTGCCTGATACAGCAAGGACAAGAGAACTATATAGCAATCTCTGGGGCACGATAGGCCCCCAGCAGCAGGAAGTAACAAGCCGTACGGCTGTTGACGTTCCGACTAGCGAAATCTTCCTCCCGATAACGCCTAAGGAAGTAGAGTGTAGGATCAAACGCATCGCTGGCTCTTCAGCCGCTGGAATTGACGGAATTAAAAAGGGCAGCTTAAAGGGCAAAGGTACTAGTATCATACTAGCCAGATTGTTCAATCTTCTACTCCTTAAAGAAGTCTACCCATCAGCTTGGAAACAAAATCGGACCACTCTTATACCCAAAGCGGGTAAGGACCCTTCCGATGTTAAAAATTGGAGGCCGATCACTATATCCTCAATGGTTGGCAGGATCTTTTCTTCCCTTTTGGACCGCCGCATACGCGATGTCATCCAGCAAACGCAAAGACAGAAAGGGTTTACCAAAGAAAACGGCTGCTTTGCAAACACACGGCTGCTTAGTGCAGCAATTGGCGAAGCCAAGGCCTCAGGCGGTGTATTCACCGTGTTAGATATTTCCAAGGCCTTTGATACCATTCCTCATCAAGCCATTAGCTTGGCTCTAAAGCAAAAAGGAATCTCGGCTACGGTAGCGAAATACATAATCAATATGTACTCCGATTGTAGAACCGCAATTAAGACCAGAGACGGCGAGCTGCCGATTGAACTGAAAAGGGGAGTCAAACAAGGAGACCCCCTATCACCACTATTGTTCAACTTGGTGATCGAACCAATCATTGATATGGTTCAAAACAACTCCTCAGGAATCAAAGTAGAGGAGAACAATCTGGCAGCTATGGCCTTTGCCGATGATATGATCCTTTTGGCGCAAGACCGACATACAGCTATCGATCAAATTAACTCAGTATACACGGAGCTGAGAAAACGAGGAATGGCGCTCTCTATTGAAAAGTGCTTTGCCTTTCAATATATACCCAGACCAAAAACCTGGTATATAAAAGATCCGGAACTCGTAGTAAACGGGATCCCAATTTCGTACGGAGAGCCGCATAAAGCTTTCAGATACCTAGGTGCCTCAGCCACACCTTGGAAAGGACTGATCGCTGGTATAGAACTGGATACTATACAAGAGATAATGGATAGGGTAAAGGCGCTCCCTATCAAACCAATGCAGAAATTAACCTTGTTGCGCACGTATCTATTACCAAGATACACATACGGGTTGGTGATGTCGCCACCACCCAAGGAAACGCTGAAAAGCATTGACACGATAGTAAGAAGCAGTGTCAAGAAAATTATGCATTTACATGAAACTGTAAATAGCGCTTTCCTTTATACGCCAAGGAAGCAAGGAGGCTTGGGCCTCATTGAGATACATCCTATGGTGTGTCTAGCGGCACTGAGAAACGCAGCTAAAGCCGCTCAGTCCGACGATGTGATCGTTCGGAATACAATCTCAAACGAAAAATCCCACAAGTTATATGGGAGTTATGCTGCTGCACTGCGTCTACCTTGGCCGGCGACCAGTGAGCAGATCGATGAAAGGAAGAAGCAAATAAAGCAGGGATACAAAAGAGAGTGGTCTCAGTTAATCGCACAAGGGCAAGGAATTGACGATTTCGCCCAAGAACCACTCAGTAACGCTTGGCTCACTCGTAGCGATCTACTGCGATCGTCGCGTCTTATCGACGCAATTAAGCTGCGCACAAATACTTATCCTACCAGAATGACTATGAAAAGAGCACACGATGATATCGATCCAGTCTGCAGGGCATGTGGCGAAGCAGACGAAACACTGGGGCATATTCTCGGCCAATGTATTATGACCAAGGCCAAACGCATCAAGCGACATAATGAAATAGTCGATTTACTCAAAGATCGATTAGCTATAGCCAATAGGGTTATGGTGGAACCCTCTATCGAATGCAACAGCGAAAGACTCAAACCCGACCTCGTCATTCTGAATGAGGAACGGGTTATCGTACTCGACGTTACGGTCCGGTACGAAAATAAAAGTTTTCTCGCTGAAGCAGCAAAAGAAAAAGTCAACAAGTACACTTGTATTGCGGCTAAGCTGAAAAAAGACTTCAAGGTTTGCGATGCGAAAGTTGTCCCTATTGTAGTAGGCTCCAGAGGAGCTCTACCAGCTGCAACGATTACTGAACTTAAGCAGCTTAAAATAAAGAAATCGGATTGGCTCACTATATCAATGATGGCTCTACGGAGCTCGATCGAGATTGCGAATGCTTTTATGGATGGATGACATGTCTCACGAAGCTCACGAGTTGGCATAAATGATAGGAACCCCCTTTCAAGCCTGGTTCCAAGCTGGGGCAGATAAAATTAAATTAAATAACGTAACGTTGTCATGGCCGGGGTCGAAGTTGGCCGGCCTTGCAACGTGGGAGAAGCGGAGGTGAGTCCCGCCACCGCGTCGAGTCGAGCCCCGGCACACGATAGAGTCTTAGTCTTAGTTTCTTATTTTACATATTTATTTATTTATTCTTTTATAATTGACATGGACACCGGGGACCATAACCCCGGGAAGTCCGCCCGCTTTGCGGGCGCAGGTCTAGCCAAATGCCTCATCATTTGTGCCGAGAGTTGTAGTTTTGGGTAGGTGAGGCGGTTGTAAGATCAAAGAACCGCTCACCACCAAGTCGCAACGTCTACCTCCTCGTGGTACTCTTGGAAACGTCCTATGACGGCTAAATGACGTTGCGGCGACACTTGCTCGTAGAACCTCCGATCAGCAGAGGACTTAAGGCGTGATCAAATGAGCAAGTGGGATATTATTGGCCTTTATATCCAAAGCTAAGGTGTAGGATGTCGTGCTGATGGCTGCATGGCCGCATGGATTAAAAATGGTGCGGTCATAAACGACTCCCCTGGAGTACCAGGTGCAACTCCAGTGGTATTCAAGCACCTTATCCGGATAAGGAGGCTCTGTCCGGACGGACCTTTAATCCTACCGTTTCGTGGGAACAAAATGGAAGATATAACACAAAAACTAAAACAAAAACAAAAACAGACGGAAGAAGGTGGATTGGTTGGAGGAGTAAGGATAGAAGGAGTACATTCAGGAAAATCGAGTCGTTCAGGATCTGTATCCTCAGTTGGGGACGACAAGGAAAACAGGAAAAGGAAGAAGCTGGAAGAGGAATCTGAGACGGAAGACACGACACTGGAAGAGATTAGGAGAGAAAGAGCTAGTCTTGAGGAGTTTTTATTTAATGAAAACAATAAAATAAATAAAAATGCTGTTAAATTCATACTCAATAAGTGGTCTATCCTAGAAGGTAAGCTTCAAGATGAAATCCTTGAGAGAGAGAGAATTTCTGTTAATTATCAATGTATAAAGGAAGTAAAAGAGAAGACATACTCGCAGGCTGTAAGGTCTGGCTCGCAGTGGTGTGGCCCTACTGGGTTGATGGCGGATGGAGCGTTGAGAACCTCGTCCGAAGTTGTTCTGCTAAAACCTGTGGATGAAAAAGATGTAAGAAGTAATGATGAAATTAAATTAGCTGTAATTAAACATTTAAATGGAATAAAAACTAAATTAAAGGTTAAAAATATAAGACAAATGAGACAAAAAGGAATTATTGTTGAAGTTAAGTCTAAAGATGATGCAGAGTTAATTAAAAATATTGACATGAATTTAGTTGGATTAAAAGTTGAAAAACCTAAAAGAACTTGTCCATCTATTATTATTTATGACGTGGAACATGACATTAAAGTAGATGAATTAAAAGATGATTTTATTAATAAAAATTTTGATAATTTTTCCTTATTAGAACGAATGGAATTAAAACAAAAAGTTGAATTTAGACATAGTTTTAAGACAAAAGACAATAAGCTAAATTGGATAGTTCAACTTCCAGGACGCTATATAAATGGAATTTTAAGCACAGGAAGGATTTTTATAGCTTGGCGAGCTTATCGTATAAGAGAATTTATTAACGTTACAAGATGCTTTAAATGCTACGGGTATGGACATATTGCAAGAGTGTGCAGTGCAACAGACCAATTATGTGAGACATGTGGTGCTAAGGACCATCTTAAAAAAGATTGTGATAAAAAGGATAACCCGTTTTGTATAAATTGTCATAAGATGAGAAGAAAAAATTGTAATCATATCGTGCGTAGCAGATTGTGTCCAGAATATATCAGACAGGTAGAAATATATAAAAGTAAAATTGATTGGACATGAGAATTGCACAAATAAATGCACAAAGAGCTATGGCAGCCACAGCAAGTCTTGAGATCCTAATAAGGGAACTTGATATAGATGTATTGTGTATACAGGAACCATGCATCTCTAAGAATAATGTGAGAGGTTTTTCTTCTCTGAGATTGACTAGATTGCGTCCATGCGTGGAGAATCCTTGGGTAACAGCGATTGTTGCTAATGATGAAATTGAGATTTTTCAATTGAGCTATCTGGATACTCAACACGTGATGTGTTTTCGGGTCACGTCAAGCAGAAATGACTTTTATATGATAAATGCTTATTGCCAGTTCTCTCTGGAAATCGAACCTATATTGAGGGATATAGAATGTGTAATAAAAAAAATAAATGGTAGTAGATTTATAATTTTGATGGATGCAAATGCTAAGTCAGAGATATGGTATGCGGATGAAACGGATGCGCGAGGTAAAGTAATTGAGGAATTTTTGATAACAAACAAACTACACACTATTAACAAACCAAATAATTTGCCTACATTTTTCTCGTTGCAGGGGCAATCAAATATAGATTTGACGATAGTAAGTGAGAGTATGCTTGGCTTCTGTTCAAATTGGAGAGTCTCTGAGTTGTGTACCTCAAGTGATCATAATTTAATTTTATTTGATATTGATATGAAAAATAGAATAAATAGAATTTTTATAAAGCATGATTTATATAACATTAAAAAGGCAAAGTGGAATGAATTTGCGAAGTTGACAAAGGAACAATTTACGGACGAGGTTAAAACAAAATTAGAATCTAAAAACCCAGATAAAGCAGTGCAACTTTTTAATAGGATTTTGACGAATATTTGTTCAAAGACGATTCCAAGGAAGAAACGATGTAACCAAGCGGTTCCATGGTGGAATGAAGAATTGACCAAATTGCGTAAAGAGGTTAGCTTGGCTAAAGGGTATCTGGCAAGGGTCAGAAGGTTTAATCAATTAGATTTTCTTGAAGTTGCTGGGTTAAAATATAAATTTGCTAGAAATAAATATACAGCTAAAATTAGAAGAGCTAAAAGAGATACATGGCAAGATTTTGTAACAAAGGAATCAAATAGGGATCCGTGGAGTATGCCCTATAAAATAATAAGGGATAAAATAAAAGAACCTGAAATAATGTCCTCATTGGCTCTCCCTGATGGTACAGATACAAGCTCGTGGAAAGAGTCTGCAAAAGCAATAATAAATAAGTGTGTACCTAAGGACAGTAAAGAAGTAGAGGATAGTTATCATCAAGAAATCAAGGCGAAGGTTAGTAGTTATAAAAACCTAAACATTGAGAATATGATCTCCTTTGATGAAATTGATTTGGCAATTAAGAAATTGAAGAATAGTACGGCACCTGGATTCGATAAATTTACGTCAGAAATAATCAAGGAATTTTGGAAGAGTGGTCCTGATGTAATAAGTATTATGTTAAATAATTGTCTAAAAAACTGTATTGTTCCTAGAGAGTGGAAAAAGTCACAACTAAAAATTATAATTAAAGGAAAAAATAAGGACATAAAACAATTAAATTCATACAGACCAATTTCTCTCTTACCTACAATGAGTAAAGTTTTTGAAAGAATATTATTAAATAGAATTCAGATATGTTATAAAGAGCAAAATTTAGAAAATAAAAACCAATATGGATTTAAGAAAGGAAAATCTACGGAGGATGCAATCATACATTTAGTGACCAGTACAAATAATACACATAAAAAATATGTAGTAGCGCTTTTTGTGGACATTCAGGGAGCCTTCGACAATCTATGGTGGACAACAATTAAAACGAGATTGATTGAGGCAAATTGTAGTTCTACTTTGGTAGGACTAATTGCGTCATATTTTAAGCATAGAATAGTTACAATTAAATCTAGGTTTGAGAGCATGACCTGTCAGATGCAGAGGGGATGCCCACAGGGATCTATTATTGGTCCAGTGGCGTGGAATTGGTGCATGGACACCCTACTGGACGAATTTATGAATATATCTACTGACAGGATTGAAGCAATTGCCTATGCAGACGATGTTGTTTTGCTTATTAAAGCAGATTCGAGGGTGGAAGTGGAGAAAATAGCAAGAATCTCTATAAATATCTTGATGAGATGGTGTAGGCTGCATAAATTGACGCTATCGGCTGCCAAAACAACAGCGATGTTGATTAAAGGTAAATTACACAGGGATAGAAGTCCAATTATAAAAATTAATGATGCAAAAGTTAAATTTACTAATCAGACAAAGTACCTGGGTATACTATTGGACGAGAAATTAAGCTTCATTCCTCATGTAAAATTTCTCAGAGAAAAACTGATAAAGCTCACCATGAGTATCCGACGAATAGCGCGAGAAAAGTGGGGTATTAAATACCACATAAGGAGGTTTCTTTATGATATGGTGGCATTGCCGATTGCAACATATGCTGCAGCGGCATGGTTTCATAGAGTGGGAAATGTAATTGTGAAAAGACATCTTATTGCAGCACAGCGCTCCCTACTTTTAATAAACACAGGTGCGACAAGAACGACATCAACAGCGGCAATGCAGGTGATAGCAGGTACAACACCATTAGACCTTGCTGTTATTGAAAGAGGGCTTAAGAGTACAATACGGCGGAACTTACCAGTGGTTTGGAAGAATTATGTATATCAAAAGAAGGACAATATAGAGGACGCTAATATAGAGGAAGAATTTTTACAAATAGAACGCGAAATTTGTACAAATTGGCAACAAAACTGGACAAATGATGTACATGGAAGACAAACTCATCGTTTTATAACATGTGTAAGTTTCG
>NW_021852407.1:0-752 GCF_003651465.1 Formica exsecta
GGCGTTTAATGTTCTGGAAATGTAGGATATCGGTAAGTCTTTCCCAATTTCACCTTGGCTTAATACACCTCCTACGGCATATCCGCTAGCGTCTGTTGTTAATAAGAATGGTTTGCCGAAATTTGGATACTGTAAAACGGGTTTTCTGCATAATTCGGTTATTAGAGTACTGAACGCGTTTTCTTGAACTTATAATTATACCGAAAATTACGCGGCACAGGAATGCGAGTATGTGTCTGATGTGATGCTAATAATGACGGCAATAATTAATCCGATAATACTGTTGTAAATCTTTTTCTTGATTAGCCGCTACATAAAGACAAATTTTTTTTCTCGTTTTTAATTAATTGCATACATGTATACATGTATGTAACTATGGTAACTATGCAAAACAAATTTGTCTTTTTGTAGCGGTTAACCAAAAAAAAATTTACAACAGTATTAATTATTGCAGTAATTATTACCATCACTACCATCACATACTCGCATTTATATACGTATGTATTTGATCGTGTCGGTGTCAATATTATATATACATATATCTTTTGCCTAATTTTAACTAACCTTCCATTCATTCCGCTCCCTTTCGGAGAGGAAGGGTCCTCTTTGGAACGGTGACGTCGCCGTCGTCGCCGTCGTGGGCACGACCGTCGCCGCCCCGGCCGTCATCGTCTTGGCCGTCGTGGCCCGGCCGTCGTCGTCCTGGCCGTCGTGGCCCCGGCCGTCGCCGCCCCGGCCGTCGTGGCCCCGGC
>NW_021852407.1:1612-2035 GCF_003651465.1 Formica exsecta
ATTAAGTACTTTTTGAGTTATTTTATATCTTAATCTAACATATTTTGATATCAAAAATAAAATATCTCGTAAAATATTTAGTTTTCGATAATCTTACCGTATTACTTTTATGTACAGAATAATGAGACAAATCAATTAGTGTAAAGAATAAAACAAATAATTGTTTTTAAGAAAAAGTATGTAATTATTTACAATGTGTTCGGGAGTCGACCTCTCGATACTGTGCCATGTGGCAACGGGGCACGGGCTCGGAATCGGCCCAAACATCATCATTTGTCTTGAGATCGTCCATCGTTCACCGTCCACCGTACGAAGATGAAGCCAACAAAGCTGAGACAAAGTAATTACAATACTTTATTTTATTATAAATGTATATTAAATTAACATTATTAGAGCTATATATTATTGAAATTTGTGTATCGT
>NW_021852408.1:0-546 GCF_003651465.1 Formica exsecta
AAAAAATGTATTTTTATATCCTGACTTTATATTTAGCTTCACTCCTATTGGACGAGAATTACTAAAGAATATAAACATCATGCACGTTTTAATAGATAAGGTATATAGTATACACTGCAAATATTAATCACCTAGCTTACGTAGTACTTTCTATATTCACACAATCTATTATTACACAGATAATACAGCAGCAGACTGGTACATTAAATAAACTCGATACCGAAAATGAAAGTGAAAAAAGTAAGTTTACTAATTTATTTGCTTGTTTGTATCTATGTATTATTATGATGTTGCAATTTATGCAAAATGACGGAAAAATAAGTTTTTTCAAAAACATTATTTAAAATGACGGAAAAATAAATTTTTTCAAGAACTTTATTTAATTAAAGTACTATTAAAATACTATATCTTTTCCGTTGTTAAAACGTCATTTTTTTTATCCTAAATTTATTTTTAATATCAATTTTTGTGATAATATACAAAATATAAAGTTTGGTAAATTAACATAAAAATGAGAAAGTAATTAACATACTCATGCTATTTTAT
>NW_021852409.1:0-265 GCF_003651465.1 Formica exsecta
AAAAAATGTATTTTTATATCCTGACTTTATATTTAGCTTCACTCCCATTGGACGAGAATTACTAAAGAATATAAACTTCATGCACGCTTTAATAGATAAGGTATATAGTATACACTGCAAATATTAATCACCTAGCTTACGTATTACTTTCTATATTCACACAATTTATTATTACACAGATAATACAGTAGCAGGCTGGTACATTAAATAAACTCGATATCGAAAATGAAAGTGAAAAAAGTAAGTTTACTAATTTATTTGCTTG
>NW_021852410.1:0-2861 GCF_003651465.1 Formica exsecta
AGATAGCATACATGCACTTTTTATATTTGACGCGTTTTATATTGATTGATCTTCTCGCATAAATATATAATACATTATGAAAAATATTTCTCAAGATTTAAATGCTACATATATCTAGAAATTTATAAAAACAATTTGTGTATTATATATTATTTATTAGAACACTACAAGTGTGCGCTATGTGATTGATTTAGAATTATAGATGAATTAAATTATAGTCCTATAGATTTTATTGAAGAAGGATCAGAGTTAGTTTCTGTGTTTAATATTGAGCATTTTAGCAGTGAATTTACATTAATTTTAATATAAAATATAATTTGAATACAAAACAATTATTTTTTTAGATTAGTGTTATATTATTATATACAAGTTTATTAATTTTATTAATTAATTTATTTTTTTTATTGATTAATATTATTAGTTTAGTAATAATTTTTATACAAGAAATGTTTTGGAAACGATGAAATTGATTTGTGAAACAAGAAATTGATTTGTGGAACGAAAGGAGATCTTTTCTATATTGTAATTTTTCTACAATTTTAATCGTCTTCTTTATATTTCTAAAGAGTTTTAATCAATAGCAGCGTTAATTAATTCTTCCACAATCATATGATCGCTCGGTTGAAGATATACTCCCTCTCTGTCAGGTTTCGAAAATGTCATACAAAAAATCGCGATATTGTTTAAATATTGGAGTTTCAACGCTTTGAATGTTAAAATTTCTTTTTTATAATTCGTGTAATATTACGCAGAACAATAATCAAAAAGCTGATGTTAGATGCAATGTTAAAAACGAATATTGCACTACGAATGCGTAAAATATGAGTTGTAAATTTTATTTAATTATCGCGTCACTTTTATTTTAATTAGATAATTAAAATCATTTAGACAAATAATCGTAACTTTGCGCGTTATTTTTATTTCAATTTTTGTGACAATTTTAATATTCATATAATGCATACTCAGGGAGATAATAAAAAACTTATTTTCTTTTGTTGACAAATTTAAAAATAAAAGAGAGATGTAAAAATACTTTTCGTCTTTTTCTAATAATACGAAAGTATCCGAAAGTAAAAGTTAGAAAGCTGTTAAACAATGACTTGAAATTTTGCAGACAAACTTCTCTTGATTTTTCTTTCAATGTGTGTACACGTATTCCAATAATTTTATTTGATTTCAATTCTGTTATTAATTATACAATATGAGTAAAAACGCGAAATGTGTAGCTTTTTATTTCATTTTAATAATTGAATGAGTCTATATATGAGTATCATGTATATTGAGATTAT
Organism: Formica exsecta; assembly: GCF_003651465.1. NCBI lineage: Eukaryota > Metazoa > Arthropoda > Insecta > Hymenoptera > Formicidae > Formica > Formica exsecta. The sequence goes on from NW_021852410.1 coordinate 1,290, forward strand.
TAAGTTGTTTTTACGATCAACATATGAGAGATTTAATATAATGAGAGAGATTATTTAATACAATATATTGAATTATAAAGTATAACATAACAAAAAGAAACGTAATTATAATAGGCAATTAGGAGCCAGCGCAGTGTGTAGGGCGCAATAGAATTTATTAAAAAATTATATATAATACCAAGATCAATTAAAAAATATCAATTAAATATTGAATCAAAATATAATTTTACAGAATAACAACATTACAATGATTATATTTTTGCCAAATAAAAATATGGAACCTGGGAATCTGGAGTACTTGGATAAAAAGCTTAACTTTGCAGAATTTAAGTCAATTAGAAATGCATACACAAACAAATTTGAGCAAGATATGGAATTATATTTACCTAAGTTTACGAGTCAATGTCGTCAAAATATGACAGAATATTTTCATCAGGTAAGTATTGTGTAATCAGCAAAATCTATTTATAACTGATATGCAAGAGAGATTTTGGATAAATTCTAGAAATTAAAACTGATAACTGCTTGTAGATGGGCATAATTACGATGTTCGAAGATAATGCGGATTTTACACGTCTCTCAAAAATTCCTCTAAAAGTGAACAATATCGTTCAAACAATTTCCGTAACAATTAACGAAGAAAGTTTGGAAGTTCCGAATGGTAATCTATATGTATCATTTGAATAATAAAAAACTTTAGGCGAATACTATGTGTGTAAGCATTACAATAAAAAATTTTTAATTGCAGTTGACAGAAACGAAGTAAGAAAACTGGCAAGTCCACTGCAAGAGTTGGTCGTAGATCGTCCGTTTCATTATATAATCGAAATACATGGAGAGATAATATTTGTTGGAACCGTGCGAGTACCAGACTTTAGAACATTTATGAGAGATAAATTATAAATTCTATTATGTTCTTATATTTATTGACAGTTTATATCACACAATGTATGTACAGCTTAAATTTTTTTAAATTTTATCATATAATGTATATAAAATTCAAGCATTAATATATAAATAATATATTTTGGAAATGTGCTTTAGTCATTTTTTGATCAATTTTCTTATTACTTACAAGTAGCCGAATAAATTTGCACTTATGTGCGTTAGATGCAACAAAATGACTTCATATGCACGTATACAATCGAGCAACTATGTATTTATATTTATATAATGTAAAAAGAGACAGATAGCATACATGCACTTTTTATATTTGACGCGTTTTATATTGATTGATCTTCTCGCATAAATATATAATACATTATGAAAAATATTTCTCAAGATTTAAATGCTATATGTATCTAGAAATTTATAAAAACAATTTGTGTATTATATATTATTTATTAGAACACTACAAGCGTGCGCTATATGATGGATTTAGAATTATAGTTGAATTAAACTATAGTCCTATAGATTTTATTGAAGAAGGATCAGAGTTAGTTTCTGTGTTTAATATTGAGTATTTTAGCAGTGAATTTACATTAATTTTAATATAAAATATAATTTGAATACAAAACAATTATTTGTTTAGATTAGTGTTATATTATTATATACAAGTTTATTAATTTTATT
>NW_021852411.1:0-692 GCF_003651465.1 Formica exsecta
AAAACAATTATACACAAGCAATTATTAATAAATATATGTATAATTTTGATATACATAATGTGTTTACACATTTCAAATGGCTTGTATTTTTTTTATATTTATTGATCAGAAGTAGAAATTATCTATAGATACACCAGAGATAAAAATTATTTATTTTTGATATACATTTTATTTTAATCTCTAATTTTCTAAGTAGTTATTTTTGAATGTTTGGATAAATGTTTTGACAATATTATATGTATATGCAATAATCACATATAAACGATTTAATAAATATCTTTTTATAACAGAGTTCAAACGTTGCCTTAGCGGTTTATGAATCATTATGGTATTCTCGCGATGTATATATGCAAAAAAATTTGCTTCCCATTTTGTTACGATGCCAGAAACCAGTAGCTGTTACCGTCACCTGCATTATACCAATTTTATCCTTAAGATACTTTGGTTCGGTAAGATGGAAAATTTTTGGTAAAATTTTTATTATTATCAAAGTCGCATGTCATGAAAGAAGTAAATGTTATCCGACACAACATTATTTACATAATAATATATTATGTGTATGAGAACTACATATTACTGATCACTATACACACACACACACACACACACGCACACACACACACGTACACACAAACACAAAGTATATATGTATATTCTATAAAGTATCTATATGTATATCTCTAAAATATTTT
>NW_021852411.1:11203-12530 GCF_003651465.1 Formica exsecta
TTATATACATACACATATTTACATTTATATTTTAAATGTTAACAATTAAAAATTTAAACACATTAAAGTTAATATTTTAATATTATTACAATAGTTTCAGTTAAAATGTAATAATTTTCTACCAAAGCATAAATGATATATTGCAGTTATTAATCGCTGAGATGGAAAGCTACTGTAAATATGCTATAGGTTACGAAAAGGTTATCTTGCAACAGTATGTCGACAGATATGCGATGTTTTACGCTGCGACTGCAATGTGGTTTTATTTAACAGCGTTTGCTGTTATTTGCAGTCCACCATTTTTATCTGAACCTTTTCCAACGTATGCTAAATATCCATTCAACGTAAATTATCAACCATTACGAATGATCATTTACGTACAGCAGAGTTCTGTTGGCATGCAGATGGCATCAATCTTATGTATCAATGTTCTTATTGCACTTTTACTTTGGTTTGCTTCAGCTAGATTTGATATGTTGTGCTATGAATTACGAATGATATCAAATGTTTACGAACTGACACAGTGTATTCGGAAGCACCAACAAGTACTACGGTACAATTATATATCTAAATAATACAATTAGTTCTTAATTTTATATTGATCAACTTTGTCAATAAGAATCTTAAGAATGCAGAAGAGAAATATATTTTTTTGAAAAATAAAAATTATTTATATTTTATATTGATAAGATTATATCCAACTTATGATTATAAAATATGAACGTTATATGAATTTACAGATATGCAAATGATGTAACTCACTCAGTTCGATTTTTGGTTCTCACAATAGTTGGCGGTAGTGCAGCGGCAATATTATTCGTCGGTCTCACTCTTGTCAGTGTAAGTATTGCTATCAAACAAATAAAATAAAAGTTAACTCAATTGTTTTATTCTCCCCTTTTTACTTATTTGAAATAATATTATCATAGTTACTCTTAGTCATTCTAATTATTATGTAATATATATCAAGTTTAAATCCACTTTTTTTAACTGTAAATTACTTAACAAAATTTGAGTCAAATATTCTTTAAGAAAATTGGAAAACATTTTTTTTCATTTTTTTAACAATTCTCAATTTTTAATATTGTGGCAACTAAGTTTCAAGATAAGATTCTATTTCTGTTGTATAAAAGATTGCATACAGAAATACTTTGTATATTATTATATTAAAATAATGTGACGTTATTATAAATTGATGTTACCTATTACTTATCAACAGCAACAACCATTAATTATCAAAATGCAATTTTGTGTGCTAATTTTCACCCGTCTTTCCCAAGTGTTTATGTGTTGCTGGCCTGCTAACAATCTACTGGTTGCAGTATGT
>NW_021852412.1:0-338 GCF_003651465.1 Formica exsecta
AAACTTTGGCGACAACAAGAATGGATATAGATGATGCATATTTTCGGCTATTTTATAGATTCTTAGATAATACCAATATATATTTTTATTCAAAACTCTATTATAACGTAGAAATAGAATATGAGAAAAGCCTTACAAAAGGTTAAACAAGATTTTCAGAATCTTTGTGCTTAGGAAAGAAGGAATATAGTTCAATAATAGATCAGTATATGAGAACAGGAAATGAATTCTTATTAATCTTTGTTGTAAACTCTGCTAAAAGTTTTGAGGTAATCATATTATATAGATAATTATATATACAGGGTGATCCATTTTAAAAGAGCCAGTCAAATATCTCG
>NW_021852413.1:0-527 GCF_003651465.1 Formica exsecta
ACGCGATAAGCGCGCTCGTATCACCGCTAACTGTTCCTCTCTCCTATCGACTGCCCCCCCCGATAATCCTCCGTCTCCCTCGGCGCCGGATACCCGGCATCCGCTCGCGGATCGCGCGCTGGAAGCAACGCGCAACCCTTAAGAATCGTGATAACGGATCACGCGCTAAAAGCAGCGCGAGATATCGTCGTCGCCCCCCTCTTAGGAACGAGTCGCGTCAAGGTCGAGTTGCGACGGGAAAAACGCTTCGCGCGGGAAAAACGCTTCGCGCGGAAAAATATAGAAGAGGGTTTAATAACTTAGCCGCGCCGTAGAACGGTCAGTCATCGTGGATACGCCGAGCGCGTCAGTCGCTCTTCCTCGCGAGTAAAAGTAATTGTGTAGGCTGTATCTAACTCACGGCCCCTTGAGTGCGAGAGAGAGGTACCCTTGGAGAACGAGAGACAGCGAACACTTTGTTATAGCAATCGCGGGGGGAGTTTGGGCAGGGGGGAGCCGGTGGGGAGGATCAGGGGGGTACGTAGGGC
>NW_021852414.1:0-984 GCF_003651465.1 Formica exsecta
TTTCTCAAAAAAGAACAAAAATTATATTAATTAAAAATTAATTAAAATATATTCGTTCGTAACCATAATGTTTGTGTCGAAAAAGTTAACAGAAACGGGCAAACTGATTACAATTTGAAATTACTTAAAAAATAGAAATTTATACAGAATAGCTATATCCATGTACAATCTACTATTAAGTCTTTTTGGCATTAAGACAATAATAATACTAATATTAATAATAATAGAAGAACATTTCTAACAAAAAGGAAGAAATATATCTTTCTTTCAAATATACTATTTAAATTAATTTTCTGATTCGATTTCGAAAAAGCGTGTGGCAGTCGTTGTTGAGTTATTACCGAAACCATTGCTTTCAGAAATCGCCAGGAAAACCTGGGTTTAATTCCAATCCTGCAACAAACATCCCCAATTTTCAACAGAACACCGAACTAGACGTCGCGGATAGATCTTACAAGAACCGACAAGAAATAATTCTTCACGTTGAAGATTGTTTCGATTCCTCGTCGGTACGAACCACGCAATTTTACTAACGTTTATCTGACGAGAGGGACAGCGATAAGGCCCCTTAGCTAAGACAGCGATCGCGTCCAAGAACGTGGAAAGAACGCGGTGTTTTCGCAATATAGCTAATTAATTAATTTAACGAATATTTAATTCCGACACGAAATTCATAAATATAAATGAAATTAAAATCAAATCATGAAATTCAGAATAATTGACTCGCGATTCTGCAATGTCGAAGGCAGTCGTGAACAAAATTTCATGAACGGAAAGCTAATATTTAATCGTTGGCTTAACATCGAGTCTTCACACTCTTATTCAATAATTTTTCTATTAAAAGAATATTAAAAGAATTAGTGATATTCGTGATATTTTTAAGTTTGAAATATAGTTTCCCGAATTTATCAATGATTCTTTGGTATGAATCATAAGCTTTTAAGTTTATGAATATTTTAAAAATAAAAAATATAGAAACTAATA
>NW_021852415.1:0-5783 GCF_003651465.1 Formica exsecta
CCGTTACTATTAACTCTGTGTTCATTAATTAATTACCCAACAGGTTATGGGCCCAGTAGAGTCAGTTAAACAAATAACTACTGAATAATAAAAAGAGGTAACTACGACACGTGGCGATAAGAAAGGTTAAGCGTGCAAGACCATAGAGTGTCGAGAAATATAACGCAATGGAATCAACCAGTACCGTAGGCGTCGCAAGAATAGAAAAACTAATGGGAAGAGAGAATTTATCTACGTGGAAATTTGCGATGCAAGCATTGCTAGAGAGTGAAGAATTATGGGGCTGTGTAGAAAGCGTGGCAGCGGACGTACAAAACGCAAGAAAAATGGCTAAGGCGAAAGGATATTTGATCCTTGCTGTGGATAAACGCAATTATAGTCACATACAAGAATGTACAACCCCAAAGGATATCTGGAAGAAGTTGACGGAAACGTTCGAAGACGGCGGTTTAACTCGCAAGGTAAGCCTGCTGCGATCTCTTACCTCAACGAAACTGAACGAGTGTAAGAACGTAGAGGAATACGTGTACAAAATCTCTAACGCAGCACATCAGCTGAAAGGGATAGGCTTTACCGTACCGGAAGAGATGTTAGGCGCTTTAATGTTGTCTGGTCTTCCCGAAGAATTCAAGCCCATGATAATGGGTTTAGAAAATTCTGGAACCGTTATAACGGGTGACTCCATCAAAATAAAGTTACTTCAGGAAATCAAGATACTAGACACAACTCAGATTGCACCAGAAGGAGCAGCATTCCTAGCAAAGAATAAAAAGGCTGGAATAAAAGGTCAAAACAAGGTACGCAAATGCTTCAATTGTGGGAAACCAGGACATTTTGCAGCTAGATGCAGATATAAAAGTAAACCACAGGAAAATGAAAGCTCAAATAATACTAAAGCATTTCTCGCAATGGCAGCTGGCAAAAGCATACAGGAAAATTACTGGTATATGGATTCTTGCGCGTCGATGCACATAACGAAGAAGGAAGACTGGCTCAAAGATAAAGAAGTTTGTGATACAACGATTGTAGCAGCAAATAACAAGAGCTTGAGAGGAACGGCAAAAGGTTCTATAAGTCTTAAAACAAGTAACGGAAATCAAATTGAGAAAATCATTGTCCAAGAGGTGACGTACGTGCCTGGGATAGCTGCAAATATTCTGTCTGTTAGCAAGGTCACAGACAAAGGATATCAAGTGATTTTCGACAAGAAGGGATTTGCTGTGGTGAACGAAAGAACAAAGGAGGTAGCAGCCAAAGGACACCGACAGGACGGAGTGTACATAATGACTTCACCTGAAGATAAGGCGCTGTTTGTAAACACTACCAGTGAGCTAATGTGGCATCAAAGGTTAGGACATTTGAATCGAAAATCTATGTTGAAACTCAAAACAAAACCGGCGTATGGACTAACAAGAATAAATGTAAGTAAAGAAATATGCGAGATTTGCGTTGCGGGTAAGCAAAATAAATTACCTTTTAAAATAAGCGGTAAAAGAGCGGAGAAATTATTAGATCTTACATTCCGACTTATGCGGACCTATGTCAGTCGAATCAATAGGTGGAGCTAAATATTTTATTACATTCGTCGACGATCATTCGCGAAAGATGTTTGTATATTTTATTAAAAATAAAAGCGATGCATGTAATAAATTTAAAGAATTTAAAGCATTAGTAGAGAATCAAACCGGACGTAAAATAAAAATATTGCGTACAGACAATGGAAGGGAATATTTAAGTAGCGAGTTCACAGAAATACTTAAAAATTCAGGAATAAAACATCAAACTACCATTCCTTATAATCCACAGCAGAACGGCTTGGCAGAAAGGGCAAACAGAACAATCGTCGAGCATGCAAGGAGTATGTTGATAGGAGCAGGTTTACCCAAGGAATATTGGGCAGAAGCGACATCCACAGCAACCTACTTAATAAATAGATCCCCATCAAAAACAATTGGTGAGAAAACTCCGGAGGAAATATGGATGGGAAGGCAAACAGATCTACAGCATCTAAAAGTATTTGGTTGCGTGTCATTAGCGCACATTCCCAAGGAAAAAAGAGACAAATGGGACTTGAAAACGGAAAAATTGATATTCGTAGGATACAGCGAAAATATAAAAGGACATCGACTAATTAACCCAAAGAATGGCAAGGTAACAAATGCACGTGACGTTATTTTCTTAGAAAATAAGTTTTTAGAAAACCTTGACCAAGTTAACGAAAAGATACCTATAGTTACTTCGACAGCAGAGATCGAGTTGAGTAATACTAACAATCAGCCAAGGAACGAAGAAAATCAACGGTTAGACAAGTCCGATGTCCAGGATAGTGAAACAGAAGACTCTGAAATGGATGATAGTGAATTGTCTGATTCGGAAGAAAATAGGCACTCATCAGGAGGAGACAAAACCAGAAAATTGTCCCATAACAACCAATCGAATTTTGAAACCCCACGTAGATCAACTCGCGAGAGAAAACCGGTAAATCGAAAAGACTACATTTCATACTGGGCTGTAGAGGAAATGAACGAAGATCCTATATCAATGGAAGAAGCGTTGAATAGCCCTCAAAAAGATAAATGGATTCAGGCAATGAATCGTGAACTGCAATCTTTACAAGAAAATAACACATGGGAGACATCCGACATGCCAAAAGGAGCCACATTATTAGGAACCAGATGGGTATATAAACAAAAAGTAGATGACCAAGGAAAATCCAAGCTCAAAGCTCGACTGGTCATTCAAGGATGTAAGCAAATTGAAGGAATTAATTACGAAGAAACATTCGCTCCGGTTGCTAGATACAGTTCCATACGATATTTGTTAGCTTTAGCAGCATAAAAAGATCTCTATATAGCTCATTTAGACGTAGAAACAGCGTATTTATATGGCGAATTAGAAGAGGATATATATATAAACCCACCTAAATGTCCAGAAAAAAAGGAATATTCCGGGAAAATTTTAAAATTGAAAAGAGCAGTATACGGGCTCAAACAAAGTGGTCGTAACTGGAATATCAAACTTGATACCGTTTTGAGAAAAGAAGGATTAGGAAGATTAAAGTCTGATCCATGTATATATATGTATCAAAAACGGAAGAAAACCTTGATAGTTGCTGTGTATGTGGACGATCTGTTAATATTTAGTACGAATAAAGAAGAAATAAAAAGTCTAAAGGAAAAAATGCAGAAACAATTTAAAATAAGAAATTTGGGAGAAGTTTCTGAATTTTTGGGCATGAAGATAGAAAGAAACTACGAACTAGGAACGCTATCAATACATCAAAAACCGTATATACTCCGCATGCTCGACAGATTTGGAATGTCTGACTACCATGTCGTAAAAACTCCAATAGAAGTAAATGCAAAATCACAACTCAGTTCTGTGATATGCAAAGAAAACGAAAGTGAAGAATACATGAAAAGGGTACCATATTTAGAAGCTGTGGGCAGTCTATTATACATAAATCAAATTTCGCGGCCCGACATTGCATATACTGTAAATAAGTTATCATCATATTGCAAAAACCCCCAAAAACAACATTGGTTAGCTGTAAAGCATGTAATGCGATATTTAAAAGGGACAATTGATAATAAGTTAACTTACAATAAGAAACAAAGTCACAAATTAATAGGTTACAGCGACGCGGATTGGGCTAATGACCCAAAGGATAGAAAGTCAATTACAGGTAGTGTGTTCACTAAATGCGGGGGCGCAATTACTTGGTTTAGTAAAAAGCAAAGAAACGTAGCCTTGTCTACAGTAGAGGCGGAATATATAGCCCTGTCATTTACATGTCAAGAAGCCATTTGGCTACGTGAATTAACAAAAGAAATTGCGCGCTCGGATAAAGATGAAACTATCTGTATAAAATGTGATAGCACAGGTGCAATTGCTACGACAAAAAATTACGTTACCAGTCAGAGGACAAAACATATAGACGTCCGTCATCATTTCGTTCGCGAAAAGATAGAGAAGAAGGTCATCTGTGTGAATTATTTACAGACAAATGAAATGTTAGCGGACATATTTACAAAGGCGTTACCCCACTCTAAACATAAGATGTTGAGTGAACGTTTAGGATTAAGTTAAGTATTATAATTCGAGGAGGCGTGTTAGCATAGATTAAGCGAAGCGAATTATAACTCTTGGTTTTGGTTATTAATGTGTTTAGTTTGAACTTCGCGCGCCCATATTACTAGTGTATTTCTAGTCCTTAAGATACGCGCGTTATTTTCCCGTCTTCCTACTCTCTACCTTTTATAATCGCGGCGTGCATATAATATCTTCTCTTCCGTTCTGGCCGTCGAATAAAGTAGACCGTTACTATTAACTCTGTGTTCATTAATTAATTACCCAACAGGTAAAAAAAGAAAATTATTCAATGAAGTTATTTTGTTATTGTTTATATTTTTGTTTGCAGATTTTTTAAGTAAATTAAGTTTTTAACGAATAGATGTACTTTTTTGAAAACTATAAAAGCAATTGCTATACTTTCATATTTAATTTCTGAGAAAAAATTTTCAGAATCGCGAATATACTTTTTGATTTCTTATTATATAATGTTAAATAAAGCTTTTTCTCTTTCATTTTACAAAGATGAACGGGTTTTTAGTTGGAATTTACAGCTCACAAACTACAAATAAGTCCCAATAAAAATATTCAACTTTTTCATATATGTAAAGATATTCTTTAATTATTACTATTACCTTGTACTCTTAATAAAAGATTATAATGGAACGATCGTAAAAAAATATAATTTGCATAACCTATTCATTTGTTTGGCCATTTCTACTTGTTATAATCATTTTTTATTTCTCAATATGTTCAATAAAAAAGGTAATAATATGTAAAATATAATCTATCAGACATTGTTGAACATCTTTTGTTCGTTTTTTCTTTACAACTAAGAGGATGATTTGCCCATGCATTTCAGTAATTCTATACTTCAAAAATTTACTACGAAGTGATAAATATATTAATCTATAGACAAAATAAATATAATTATTAAATTCTCACCTGTATATGTATTATATATTCCCACGTACAGTTGAGAATAGTCTCTTTTTAACTATTTTCTTACAATTCCTATTGTAAGGATAGTCGAGAGTATTGAGCAGAGATATTTAGAATATGCCGATGGATAATATCAGCGCGTATACATTAGAACGCAATGGGACTTCGCTAGGACAGAACTATTTGAACGTATGTACACGCACGAAGAATCAAAAGTAAGCACGACTATGCTCTCATGTGCTCTTACACAGCCGGTACACGAGTCTTGGGTCGTGGCTCGAGCATGCTGCAGGCAACACGAGTCCGGCCAGCCATGGCCACGTGACAACGCTCAGCCAATCCGGGCTAGCACGTCATCATGACGTAAAGGATGCGTTAATGTAGTCCGTAGTCAATGCGCACGCAGTGCGAGTAATGCATATAGTGACGGGAAGTAAGACTCTATGCCTTATACCAGAGAGAAGCATGAGAGCGGCCATCCCGGCGTTTTCCGTACGATAGCTTTTCGGTCCCGTACAGCAGCGCCTCTACGTCCATTTTACAGCCGCTTGGAACTACATAGCCACGTCCACTTTCGATGGCATGGTAAACCACCGTTTGGTGTGAGTCCGTGCTACGTCCATAATTGTAAATTCACTAATACGTCCCGCATATAAATGTATTATTAAAGTAAATCTCGATAAAACGATTCTAGAAAACAAAATAATTTTTTAAAGATAATTCTTGTACGTATAAAATAACTTATATTTTATAATATTTTTGTTATCTTC
>NW_021852415.1:7525-10128 GCF_003651465.1 Formica exsecta
TATAAGTCTTAAAACAAGTAACGGAAATCAAATTGAGAAAATCATTGTCCAAGAGGTGACGTACGTGCCTGGGATAGCTGCAAATATTCTGTCTGTTAGCAAGGTCACAGACAAAGGATATCAAGTGATTTTCGACAAGAAGGGATTTGCTGTGGTGAACGAAAGAACAAAGGAGGTAGCAGCCAAAGGACACCGACAGGACGGAGTGTACATAATGACTTCACCTGAAGATAAGGCGCTGTTTGTAAACACTACCAGTGAGCTAATGTGGCATCAAAGGTTAGGACATTTGAATCGAAAATCTATGTTAAAACTCAAAACAAAACCGGCTTATGGACTAACAAGAATAAATGTAAGTAAAGAAATATGCGAGATTTGCGTTGCGGGTAAGCAAAATAAATTACCTTTTAAAATAAGCGGTAAAAGAGCGGAGAAATTATTAGATCTTACATTCCGACTTATGCGGACCTATGTCAGTCGAATCAATAGGTGGAGCTAAATATTTTATTACATTCGTCGACGATCATTCGCGAAAGATGTTTGTATATTTTATTAAAAATAAAAGCGATGCATGTAATAAATTTAAAGAATTTAAAGCATTAGTAGAGAATCAAACCGGACGTAAAATAAAAATATTGCGTACAGACAATGGAAGGGAATATTTAAGTAGCGAGTTCACAGAAATACTTAAAAATTCAGGAATAAAACATCAAACTACCATTCCTTATAATCCACAGCAGAACGGCTTGGCAGAAAGGGCAAACAGAACAATCGTCGAGCATGCAAGGAGTATGTTGATAGGAGCAGGTTTACCCAAGGAATATTGGGCAGAAGCGACATCCACAGCAACCTACTTAATAAATAGATCCCCATCAAAAACAATTGGTGAGAAAACTCCGGAGGAAATATGGATGGGAAGGCAAACAGATCTACAGCATCTAAAAGTATTTGGTTGCGTGTCATTAGCGCACATTTCCAAGGAGAAAAGGGACAAATGGGACTCGAAAACGGAAAAATTGATATTCGTAGGATACAGCGAAAATATAAAAGGACATCGACTAATTAACCCAAAGAATGGCAAGGTAACAAATGCACGTGACGTTATTTTCTTAGAAAATAAGTTTTTAGAAAACCTTGACCAAGTTAACGAAAAGATACCTAACCTATAGTTACTTCGACAGCAGAGATCGAGTTGAGTAATACTAACAATCAGCCAAGGAACGAAGAAAATCAACGGTTAGACAAGTCCGATGTCCAGGATAGTGAAACAGAAGACTCTGAAATGGATGATAGTGAATTGTCTGATTCGGAAGAAAATAGGCACTCATCAGGAGGAGACAAAACCAGAAAATTGTCCCATAACAACCAATCAAATTTTGAAACTCCACGTAGATCAACTCGCGAGAGAAAACCGGTAAATCGAAAAGACTACATTTCATACTGGGCTGTAGAGGAAATGAACGAAGATCCTATATCAATGGAAGAAGCGTTGAATAGCCCTCAAAAAGATAAATGGATTCAGGCAATGAATCGTGAACTGCAATCTTTACAAGAAAATAACACATGGGAGACATCCGACATGCCAAAAGGAGCCACATTATTAGGAACCAGATGGGTATATAAACAAAAAGTAGATGACCAAGGAAAACCCAAGTTCAAAGCTCGTCTGGTCATTCAAGGATGTAAACAAATTGAAGGAATTAATTACAAAGAAACATTCGCTCCGGTTGCTAGATACAGTTCCATACGATATTTGTTAGCTTTAGCAGCACAAAAAGATCTCTATATAGCTCATTTAGTCGTAGAAACAGCGTATTTATATGGCGAATTAGAAGAGGATATATATATAAACCCACCTAAATGTCCAGAAAAAAAGGAATATTCCGGGAAAATTTTAAAATTGAAAAGAGCAGTATACGGGCTCAAACAAAGTGGTCGTAACTGGAATATCAAACTTGATACCGTTTTGAGAAAAGAAGGATTAGGAAGATTAAAGTCTGATCCATGTATATATATGTATCAAAAACGGAAGAAAACCTTGATAGTTGCTGTGTATGTGGACGATCTGTTAATATTTAGTACGAATAAAGAAGAAATAAAAAGTCTAAAGGAAAAAATGCAGAAACAATTTAAAATAAGAAATTTGGGAGAAGTTTCTGAATTTTTGGGCATGAAGATAGAAAGAAACTACGAACTAGGAACGCTATCAATACATCAAAAACCGTATATACTCCGCATGCTCGACAGATTTGGAATGTCTGACTGCCATGTCGTAAAAACTCCAATAGAATTAAATGCAAAATCACAACTCAGTTCTGTGACATGCAAAGAAAACGAAAGTGAAGAATACATGAAAAGGGTACCATATTTAGAAGCTGTGGGCAGTCTATTATACATAAGTCAAATTTCGCGGCCCGACATTGCATATACTGTAAATAAGTTATCATCATATTGCAAAAACCCCCAAAAACAACATTGGTTAGCTGTAAAGCGTGTAATGCGATATTTAAAAGGGACAATTGATAATAAGTTAACTTACAATAAGAAACAAAGTCACAAATTAATAGGTTACAGCGACGCGGATTGGGCTAATGACCCAAAGG
>NW_021852416.1:0-228 GCF_003651465.1 Formica exsecta
TACCATGACTTTAAAAAAGAATAAAACAGGAAAAAAAATATTAAGCACAATCACGCGAAGGCAATATCGATTCTCCTTTATAATTATATTCGTCGCGAAAATGTTTCCGATTTGCTTAAAATGTACACGATTCCGAAGTTTCTCGATTTTAATTATAAATCCTGGATCTCGTCCAGGTCAATTTTTTGTTTCTAAAGAATAAAAAAAAAAAAAAAAAGGACAAGCAGA
>NW_021852417.1:0-268 GCF_003651465.1 Formica exsecta
ACCTCGGTTGCATGTTGCTCGCGTCTCAATTCTGGCATCACTGAACCACGCCTCTTTTTTTCGCAGGAGTTTGAGCAGTGCTTGGAGAAATCCGTTTTTCTGACATTGTTGCATTCCCAATCTATCTGAAACAATAAACTATGCTGCACACATAGATTAATATTAATATATAGTTAGAAGGGGGAAGTTATGTTATAAAAAATTATTTTTTACTTAAATCTGGAAAGAAAACAATGTGAATTATAATCATACGTTATATTAAAAAATC
>NW_021852418.1:0-263 GCF_003651465.1 Formica exsecta
TAAATTTTCAAAAGTTCTTTCTCTAACAATTCTACAGAATTCTAATTCCCTTCTTAAGTGATTCGAAAAGTCCGCCCTCGGCGGCCGTGACACCTTGCTTCTCCTAGTTTCTAAGCGCGGCGCTACCATAGTAGCGCGTCGTCCCACTACCTCGCGATCCCACTACCATGCACCCTCACTTGCGGGCTTCGGCAGCGGCCGTGCCGCCGAAACGAAGTACCTGAGTGCAGGCTCCGACTTCGTCAGTCTCATCCGCGACCTCG
>NW_021852419.1:0-504 GCF_003651465.1 Formica exsecta
CCCTGCCATTATACAAAGTGGTGGAAATTATTCGCTTAAGTTTAGTGCTGTTAGTGACAAAAATACTACTCTTCACTTTGGTGTTATTGTTTGTTCATTGGGAGCACGTTATAAATCCTATTGTTCAAATATAGTAAGAACTTTATTGGTTAATCCCACAAAGACCATTGAGGTATGTAGGAAACGAAAATGATATATAAAATTAATTATATAATAATACATGTTTGAGCTCTTATATTATATAAAATACAATTTATAGAAATTCTCTATGTTATAATTTATAATACATTTTTATAGGAAAATTACAATTTTTTGCTACAACTTGAAGAGGAGATTTTGAAAAAGTTAGTTGCAGGAACAAAAATAAGTGAAGTATACGAGGCTGGTATTAAATTTGTAAAAGAAGAGAAATCAGAAATGTTAAATCATTTGACCAAGAATTTTGGATTTGCTATGGGCATTGAATTTAAAGAAAGTTCTTTACTCTTAGGCCCAAAAACTAAT
>NW_021852420.1:0-447 GCF_003651465.1 Formica exsecta
CTCCGTTGTACGAAATGTCGAAAATCGACAGTCTCTTCGCGGGCGGTACTTTCGGATAACGGACGATCGATCACGTACTGACCCGCTCGCGGGCGGTATTTTCGGTGTACGAAGTGTCGAAAATCGACAGAGTCCCTATGCGGGCGGTACCTTCGGATTACGGACGTTCGAGCACGTACTGACTCGCTCGCGGGAGGTATCTCCGTTGTACGAAAAGTCGAAAATCGGCAAAGTCCCTTCGCGGGCGGTACCTCCGGCTTACGGACGATCGAGCACGTACCGACCTGCTCGCTGGCGGTACTTCCGGTGTACGAAAAGTTGAAAATCGACAGAAATCGAGCATGTGCTCGCGTGCGGTACCTCCGGTGTACGAAATTTCGAAAATCGACAGAGTCCCTTCGCTGGCGGTACCTCCAGCTTACGGGCTTACGGACACGTACTGACTCG
>NW_021852420.1:19692-20106 GCF_003651465.1 Formica exsecta
GTACTGACTCGCTCGCGGGCGGGACTTCAAATGTACGAAAAGTGGAAAATGGACAATCCCTTTGCGGGCGGTACCCCTGGCTTACGGACGATCGAGAACGTACTGACTCGCTCGCGGGCGGTGTTTTCGGTGTACGAAAAGTCGAAAATCGACAGAGTCCCGTCGCGGGCGGTACCTTCGTCTTACGGACGATCGATCACGTTCTGACTCGCTCGCGGGCGGTACCTACGTTGTACGAAAAATCAAAAATCGACAGTCTCTTCGCGGGCAATACTTTCGGATTACGGACGATCGATCACGTACTGACCCGCTCGCGGGCGGTATTTTCGGTGTACGAAGTGTCGAAAATCGACAGAGTCCCTATGCGAGCGGTACCTTCGGTTTACGGACGATCGATCACGTACTGACTCGCTC
>NW_021852420.1:20508-20692 GCF_003651465.1 Formica exsecta
CCGGCTTACGGATGATCGAGCACGTACTGACTCGCTCGCGGGCGGTATTTCCGGTGTACGAAGTGTCGAAAATCGACAGAGTCCCTATGCGAGCGGTACCTTCGGTTTACGGACGATCGATCACGTACTGACTCGCTCTCGGGAGGTACCTCCGTTGTACGAAAAGTCGAAAATCGACAGAGTC
>NW_021852421.1:0-1453 GCF_003651465.1 Formica exsecta
TATTTATTTTTTAATGGAACTAGAAAAATTTTTCAAGCTGTTAGATTTGGACAAAGTCTGCGGCAACACGTCTATTGCAAACCAACATATTGTAACCAATCCTTGTCTCGATATTAAAAAGAACAAAATAATCAATAATATCAGTTTTAATAATAAATTTCTTCTGTCAAATATATATACCAAATAGAATTCCTACAGATGGAAAAATACAACGTAACAGATCTATTTTATTCATTAATGATACTGAAACATGCTTCATCTATTTCAAGCAATGCATTCGCATTGAAACAAGCATAACATGTACATATATAGCGGTAAAGGGGCGATGATGGTGATGGTGACGTTTCTTACATGAAAATTTACACATTTCGACTTTGCTTCGTAATATCTCTGCTTTATAGAACATGCAGAGCAAAAATAAGGACACTTTCCTAATATAAATCGAACCCAAGCTATCGATTAAGCCTATCAAGAATTCAATCGGCTCAGCCGTTATTCAGATCTGGTAATCTAAGGTATTCTCAATTATCCGATTTGCGTATAGATACCCGGGGTGCCTCGCTCTTGTTACGCGCGGTCTTTGCTTCGCGTGACTTGGCGCGAGACACTACCGTGTCTCTTGATAACAATGTTCCTCTATTTACGATCTATAGTATCAACTTTGGTGTTATTGTCTATGTTTTTGCGCTACAAGTTGTTAAGACAGTCCGGTTTAACACTGTTCGGTAATTTACTTTAATTGCAGGCAAATGGCATTGTCATCTTGAGACAAACTAGCTTGCCCATATTTTATTTTGGAGCTTTTCTCCTTTGCCTTAAGAGGATGCCGGAGCGATGGGCGAACTTCGACGGGTGAACGCCCTCATCTAAGTGTAACTAAAAGTGTCAGTATATTACCAACGCTTTTTTTCTACATTACCGATATCATTATGTAGAATAATTGTCAAGGATATGTGCATACTTTGCAAAGAGCAATAAAATACAAGCTTTTCGCATTGTATTAAATATGTAGAGACAGAAAATATGTTGGATTTCTACTCTATTTCTGTTCTATCGTCTCGTAGAAGCAACGACTCTACACAGATATCTGTTCGTGTCGCATACATGTTTTGAATACAAATCTATAATATTGCTCATATTATCTCTTTTGATTTTATCATGATGTATATATACAGGGTGTCCTAGACCACCCGTACACCCCTTTTCTTTCAAAAACTAAGCATTTTAGAGAAAAACGTTTTGAACAAAAATTGTATGGTTTTGAGGGGAACATAAGATGGTGTCACTGGTTTGACCTTGGATGGCATCGTTAAGGTCAAGTCAAGGACACCTTTAATTTCTTAAATGGAATCCCCTATTTTTTATTGCATATTCTTATAGCTTATCCCGAGAGCTTTCCAAAACACTATAATAAAGTATTTTTTCATTAAGTACTTTTTGAGTTATTTTATAT
>NW_021852421.1:2528-3809 GCF_003651465.1 Formica exsecta
AACATCGCAACAAAATTTTATGATTGTTACAATATTTTGGATATTTATAATATAGAAAGGGCTCCTCCATCGCCCATTTTCGTGAGAACGTAACCAAAATATTTTATTTATTATTTTCAGATCTGCGATTATAATTTGCAAACGAGATTGAGGCATCTTTTTTTTTGGCCAATATTATTACGAGTATCAGGATAGATTTTTTTTAATCATAATTTCTTATCATTTTAAAAAAGGCAGCAGTTTATTGCTTGCTATAATATTACAAGACCATTTCCTCATACTCTTTACATTCTTGGAGTATTTTTTCTCATAAGGGTTGCCTCCTAATAACGAAGATGTATATATTTTTTCTCTTTAGCTACCAACTTGTATATACACACCCTGATAAACTATTATATACGCAAAATTTGGTGCCATTAAAAAAAGAAAAAATATCGTCAATAATCACAATAATAATTCCTTCCAATAATTTGTAAGCTTTTATTACTATATATGATTGGTTGCAATCATATGAAGGAATACCAGATATTGCATACTTAGTCTTTCAAAAACGGAAGTTTCTTTAAATTTCTTCTGGAATAACTATTTTTTAATAACCAGAATATTCATGCACAAACCCCATATGATATGAAATATTTTTTAAACCAACCAGCACACGAATAAAAATCGCCTCTGGGATAAAATATTTTTGTAATAACCAGAGCGCACATGCAAACCGCCTCTGGAATAAATACAGCTCCAACGTTTATTCCAATGTCCAAATATTTGTATGACGTCGGGGTTAAGGCGTATCGTCTTCCAAGTATACGAACCGCACGACGAGGCTCGGATGAAATGCTAGGGAGTAAAAAAATATTATTTATATAAATATTTAAAAGGCTTTCGCCGATCTAGAGTGCGTTTTAAAGAAGACGGAGGAAGAGAGAAACTACCAACATCATAAAGTATTTAGCATAGCACATTATGTACATTGTTCGTACGACGAATCGTTATCCGCGTATCATTCCCGTCGCGATATCGATTGCATGTCATGGTTCGTCGAAGAACTTAAAAATTTAGCACTGCGTGTAAAAAGTATTTTATCAGCTAATGTTCCCATGGTAAATTTAACATCAGATGAATGGGAAAAATTTCACAACGCGACACAATGCCACATTTGCGAGAAACCATTCGTACAAGACGATACGCGCGTACGCGATCATTGCCATCTGACCGGGCGATACAGAGGTCCCGCGCATTCAAATTGCAATTTAAATTATAAAGATTCTTTTTGCATTCCAA
>NW_021852421.1:4522-6277 GCF_003651465.1 Formica exsecta
TACGCCGATCTGGAGTGCGTTTTAGAGAAGACGGAGGAAGAGAGAAACTACCAACATCACAAAGTATTTAGCATAGCATATTATGTACATTGTTCGTACGACGAATCGTTATCCGCGTATCATTCCCGTCGCGATATCGATTGCATATCATGGTTCGTCGAAGAACTTAAAAATTTAGCACTGCGTGTAAAAATTATTTTATCAGCTAGTGTTCCCATGGTAAATTTAACATCAGATGAATGAGAAAAATTTCACAACGCGACACAATGCCACATTTGCGAGAAACCATTCGTACAAGACGATACGCGCGTACGCGATCATTGCGGGTAAAATCTTGGAGAATGCTGCGTGGAATGTATCGCATAATGCTGCTGAAGCTTACTTGAATTTATGCGTGTATATAGTTGTGATTAACGCATGTCACGAATTAATTCTGATACGTTCGCGCAACGACAACAATTGCATATTTGGACATGCTTCGGCTGAAGCTGATATCGAATTATTCAAGATACAATGGCGTATGCCTCATGTAATATTGACGTCAGCCACTTTATCAGACTACAGATGTTACATCTCAGTACATGCACATAGACTTTAAATATTTGAATGGTGTATAAATATTTGAATGGTGTATAAATAATTGTTTTGTCGTTCAAAGCCGTTCGATAGCCGTTCAATAGTTGTTCAATAGTCGTTCATAGCCGTTTGATAGCCGTTTGATAGCCGTTCGATAACCGTTCAAAGCCGTTCGATAGCCGTTCAAAGCCGTTTGATAGCCGTTCGATAGACGTTCAAAGCTGTTCAATACCCGTTCGATAGTCGTTCTACAGCCGTTCGATAGTGGTTTACATATTATAATAATATATTATTCATATTTAAAAGACTTTAAATAGTTGTCTGTGGAAACATGCTAACTTTTGTTTTCTTATCAAGAGCTGAGAGTAAGCGTTCTTCGTAAGTGATTCATCCCCTACTCTAAAATGTTCGAGACAATGTCTATCCCGTTGTGTCCGTCACAAAGTGTCTGACAGCGAACGTTTAACAGTCCATTAAGTGTGTTCCAAGTGAAAATATTCAAAATGCCGTCTTTAATTGAAGCCGTGTTGTGTCGTGGTCGCTAGAACGCGGCATGGTGTTGTCATGTTTCGACACGCGCGTTTGAATTCTGATATCTGGGGTGATGTCATCGCGAAGCAGCCGCACATCGGCGCTTGAAAATTTTATATTACATTGCATTTTTTGTGCACTCCACTAAATTTCTCACCTGGGGGTGATGTCATCGCGAAGCAGCCGTACATCGGCGCTTGAATGGAAAAATTGAAAAAAATATCGCGTCGGCAATAATCCCCACCACATTGCAATTTTGCAATGCTAATACATATTTTAAATATGTTTAATACGTTCAGTATTGCATCGACCACTTGTGTGAAAGGTTCATATAAAATGTATCCTACTGAAGGAAGCCTCATGAATTATTACGTTCCGATTCAAGATGCTGATGAAACTTCACCGTGTAAGAAGAAGAAATGTAACAAGTAAGTTTTAATTAACTTAAAGAATTTTTATACTTTTTAAATATTTTTTTACACCTTTTAAATATTTATATAAATAATGTTGTTTTTACTCCTTAGCATTTCATCCGAGCTTCGTCGTGCGATTCGTATGCTCGGAAGACGATACGCCTTAACCCCGACGTCATACAAATATTTGGACATTGGAATAAACGTTGGAGCTGTATCTTGCGTGGAATTGGTT
>NW_021852421.1:7868-11447 GCF_003651465.1 Formica exsecta
TAAATCTCTCACCTGGGGGTGATGTCATCGCGAAGCAGCCGTACATCGGCGCTTGAATAGAAAAACTGAAAAAAAATATCGCGTCGGCAATAATCCCCACCACATTGCAATTTTGCAACGCTAATACATATTTTAAATATGTTTAATACGTTCAGTATTGCATCGACCACTTGTGTGAAAGGTTCATATAAAAATGTATCCCACTGAAGAAAGCCGCATGAATTATTACGTTCCGATTCAAGATGCTGATGAAACTTCATCGTGTAAGAAGAAGAAATGTAACAAGTAAGTTTTAATTAACTTAAAGAATTTTATACACTTTAAATATTTTTTACACCTTTTAAATATTTATATAAATAATATTTTTTTACTCCCTAGCATTTCAACCGAGCCTCGTCGTGCGGTTCGTATACTTGGAACACGATACGCCTTAACCCCGACGTCATACAAATATTTGGACATTGGAATAAACGTTGGAGCTGTATCTTGCGTGGAATTGGTTCTCGGCGATAATCGGGGCAATCAAATAATATTGCATTTTGAAATGTGGAAATTGCTCATGCAGAAACGTGGGGACATTGAACGGCTTCTACAATCGACTGAAATCCCATTGCGGATCCGAGATTTGACATTCGAAGTGGTTAAAATATCTAATTCGAATATTATAAAAATCGGATTATCCAATAATTCTTTATACATGAAACCGCCAACTCTATTATATTTATTCGATTTACATAAATCATATGTATTACTGGCTATGCGAAAATAATCATATTGTTAATGAAAAATTCAAACAATTTGTAACTGTTTTACAACAGAATAATATCGCTAATGTATGCGACGCTGCAAAAGCGATACATGAAAGTGATATGTTTAACGGCGAATCACTCATAGATTGCGAGTTATTCACATGTGCCGTAAATGATATTCTTTATGATGCTTGTAATAAATAAATTATTTTACTATTTATCTGTGAGCTTAATTATTTAACCTATCCTTTATGTATGAATAAAAACTGTGTAATAGATATGCACAGTCTGCAAAACTTAAATCTTTCTCTCGACATACTCTGCTTAACTATCCTTCTCTTACACATTGCGGACGCCTCGCGCTATCCTTCTCCCACGCCTCCTCGCGGCTTCGTACCTTCGCGTTCCCTCTTTCCCCCGGGTCCCTCGCCAATCGGTTTCGCCGCGGGTCCCCCTCCCCCTCTCCGCGGGTCCCTCGCCTACCGGTTAGGTTAGGTTAGGTTAGCAGGTCCCTCGCCTATCGGTTAGGACGCGGTCACCCTCCCCCCTCTTCGCGGACCCCTCGTCTATCGGTTAGGACGCGGTCCCCCTCCCCCTCTCCGCGGGATCCCTCGCCCATCGGTTTGGACGCGATTCCCCCTGTCGCCTCAACCGTCCGGTTCGACACCGGAAATAAATTATCTGATCGCCTCAACGAGAAAGCGATCACCCGTCTTATTAGCGACGGCCTGGGTAACGGTGGGCTGTCCGTCGGGTCGTACCGCTGACGTTCGAGCTCTCCGCGATCAGGGCTCGGAAATGACATTCATTTCGGAAAGTTTAGCGCAACTCTTGCGCGTAAAACGCTTTTGCATGCCGATCTCCGTTTCCGCCGTCGGCGGAATTCACGCGGGGACATTTCAACACGCGACTCAAATATTCATTTCTCCTTGCGATTCTTTCGTTCCGTCGCTTTCGACCACCGCGCTCATTATGAAATCGTTAACTTCTTATACTCCGAGACAGAACGTGGACATCTCGTCATTCTCTTATCTCTCTGATTTGCCGCGAGCAGACGTGGATCCGACGAGTCTTGATCCTATAAATCTCATTATCGGAGCAGATCTTTACTACGATATAATTCTCGACGGTGTTCGCAAGGGAGGCGTCGGACAACCCATCGCTCAAAATTCCGTCCTCGGATGGATAATATCGGGACCTATCACGCCATCAACGACGAATAATTCCTCGTCGCCGACAATTCTTTCCGGAAACTGCGCTCTCAGTCGCGTTTCGACTCATCATATTGTCGGCTCTCCTCCTCTCGAAGAGGAACTTCGTCGCTTCTGGGAGGTCGAAGAACTCCCACGACAAACTCATCTCACACCGCAAGAACAGCAGTGTGAAGAGCATTTTCGCTTAACGCATGCTCGCGAGTCTAACGGACGGTATGTCGTGCGGCTACCGTTCAAGAAGGGTCCTCCGATTGAAATCGGAAGTTCAAGGCCTCACGCGGAAAAATTGTTCAATTCATCACTTCGCAGATTTCGCGATAAACCGGACGGACGGTAGGCTACCGTTCAAGAAGGGTCCTCCGATTGAAATCGGAAGTTCAAGGCCTCACGCGGAAAAATTGTTCAATTCATCACTTCATCACTTCGGCGATAAACCGGAAGTCGCGAAAGAATATGGCGAATTCATGTCCGATTATCAACGACTTGGGCATATGAAGCCCGCGCCGGCAGCTCAAAGTCAAATCGAACAATCTGTTTATCTCCCACATCACGGAGTTATCCGGGAAAGTAGCTCTACTACGCGTCTTCGCGTTGTTTTTAACGCATCGAGCGTTACTTCTAACGGCACATCGTTAAATGATCATTTAAACGCCGGGCCGAAATTACAAACCGATCTCATGTCGGTCATCCTACAATGGCGTAGATACAAATACGTCTATTCATCCGATATCGCGAAAATGTATCGCCAGATTCACATCGATGCGCGTGATATAGATTATCAACGGATCTTGTGGAAGTCATCGCTGTCGGAGCCGCTCATCGATTATCAATTACTAACGGTTACGTATGGAATGTCGTGTGCTCCGTTTCTAGCCCTTCGGGTATTAAAACAACTCGTCATCGACGAAGGTCAGCACTTTCAGCTTGCTGTTCCTATCCTAAGCGATAATATTTACGTCGACGACTTACTTTTCGGAGCTGACGATACCATTCGAATTCGGCAAGCGCGCGATCAATTAAACTCTATGTTAAAGCGCGGCGGATTCGTATTACGGAAATGGGCGAGCAACTCGCCCTCTCTTCTCGAGGACATCGAAATCGCAGATCACGGTCTAGCCACGAACAAACCTCTGTCTGAAGACGAACAAATCAAAATCCTCGGAATCGGGTGGAGTCCGGCAAACGATATTTTCTAGTTTCGCGTGTCGCTGGCTGATAACGCCCCGGAAACAAAGCGTACGATCTTATCCGCGATCGCAAAATTCTACGATCCGCTTGGGTGGGTCACTCCGGTCACGATTACCGCAAAAATATTTATGCAGCAACTCTGGCGACTTAAAAGCGGTTGGGATGACGCGATTCCCGAGCTACACATCGTAAAGTGGAGAGAAATCTATTCTAGGCTCTCATATCTCAATAATTTGCGAATAATACGCTGGATCGGTCGCGGATCGGATACAAATCACGCCGAAATTCATGGATTTGCAGACGCATCTACACATGCATATGCCGCATGTGTTTATATCAAAATCATTTCATCATCAGGTCAAAACACAACAACCTTGCTTGTCGGTAAATCAAAGGTCGCGCCATTAAAATCTCTGAGCATACCACGA
>NW_021852421.1:15589-17288 GCF_003651465.1 Formica exsecta
AGCAGTGTGAAGAGCATTTTCGCTTAACGCATTCTCGCGAGTCTGACGGACGGTATGTCGTGCGGCTACCGTTCAAAAAGGGTCCTCCGATTGACATCGGAAATTCAAAACTTCGGGCGGAGAAAATGCTAAAATCGTCACTCCGCAGATTTCTTGATAAATCGGAACTCGCGACAGAATATCGCGAATTCATGTCTGATTATCAGCGGCTGGGGCATATGCGGCCCGCGCCGATCGCTCAAACTCACATCAACCAACAGGTTTATCTCCCGCATCATGGAGTGATCCGGGAAAGTAGCTCTACTACGCGTCTTCGCGTTGTTTTTAACGCATCGAGCGTTACTTCTAACGGCACATCGTTAAATGATCATTTAAACGCCGGGCCGAAATTACAAACCGATTTCATGTCGGTCATCCTACAAAGGCGTAGATACAAATACGTCTATTCATCCGATATCGCGAAAATGTATCGCCAGATTCACATCGATGCGCGTGATATAGATTATCAACGGATCTTGTGGAAGTCATTGCTGTCGGAACCGCTCATCGATTATCAATTACTAACGGTTACGTATGGAATGTCATGTGCTCCGTTTCTAGCCCTTCAGGTATTAAAACAACTAGTCATCGACGCAGGTCAGCATTTTCCGCTTGCTGTTCCTATCCTGAAAAATAATATTTATGTCGATGACTTACTATTCGGAGCTGACGATACGACTCGAATTGGCAAGCGCGCGATCATTTAAACTCTATGTTAAAGCGCGGCGGATTCGTATTACGGAAATGGGCGAGCAACTCGCCCTCTCTTCTCGAGGACATCGAAATAGCAGATCACGATCTAGCCACAAACAAACCTCTGGCTGAAGACGAACAAATCAAAATCCACGGAATCGGGTGGAATCCAACAAACGATATTTTCGAGTTTTGCGTGTCGCTGGCTGATAACGCCCCGGAAACAAAGCGTACGATCTTATCCGCGATCGCAAAATTCTACGATCCGCTTGGGTGGGTCACTCCGGTTACGATTACCGCAAAAATATTTATGCAGCAACTCTGGCGACTTAAAAGCGGTTGGGATGACGCGATTCCCGAGCTACACATCGTAAAGTGGAGAGAAATGCGGATCGGATACAAGTTACGCCGAAATCCACGGATTTGCGGACGCATCTACACATGCCTATGCCGCATGTGTTTATATCAAAATCATTTTGTCATCAGGTCAAATCACGACAACACGACAACTCGGTAAATCCAAGGTCGCGCCATTAAAATCTCTGAGCATACCACGACTTGAATTATCCGCAGCATTATTACTCGCACGACCGCACGACTTCGTTCGCGGATCGAACGGTTACAAGGATATTCCGTGCCATTGCTGGACAGATTCCACGATCGTGCTCGCGTGGGTAAGTCAACCTCCTTCGCGATGGAAGACTTTTGTCGCCAATCGCGTTAATGACATTCAGACTCGTCTTCCAGACGTCGAATGGCGGCATGTGCCAACGGAGGACAACCCCGCGGATTGCGCTTCGCGCGGAATATTTGGCGATGAAATTATCAATCGCGAGCTATGGTGGCAGGGACCTCCATGGCTGTTCTTCGATTCCGATAAATGGCCGTGTAACAATGAGCGTCTTCCTGAGGAAGCGCCTCTCGAAGAAAAGGTTAGTTCGCTACAATGCTCTCAACAGCTCTTTAA
>NW_021852421.1:17871-38148 GCF_003651465.1 Formica exsecta
GCGTGTTAAAACAATTAGTTATAGACGAAGATCAGAACTTTCCGCACGCAGTTTCAATCCTGAGCGATAATATTTATGTCGACGATTTACTTTTCGGAGCTGACGGTACAATTCGAATTCGGCAAACGCGCGATCAATTAAATTTTATATTAAAGCGCGGCGGATTCGTATTACGGAAATGGGCCAATAATTCGCCCTCTCTTCTCGAGGACATCGAAATAGCAGATCACGATCTAGCCACAAACAAACCTCTGGCTGAAGACGAACAAATCAAAATCCACGGAATCGGGTGGAATCCAACAAACGATATTTTCGAGTTTTGCGTGTCGCTGGCTGATAACGCCCCGGAAACAAAGCGTACGATCTTGTCCGCAATCGCAAAACTTTACGATCCGCTTGGGTGGGTCTCTCCGGTCACGATTACCGCTAAAATATTTATGCAGCAACTCTGGCGACTTAAAAGCGGTTGGGATGACGCGATTTCCGAGCTACACATCGTAAAGTGGAGAGAAATCTATTCTCGGCTCTCATATCTCAATAATTTGCGAATGATACGCTGGATCGGACGCGGATCGGATACAAGTTACGCCGAAATCCACGGATTTGCGGACGCATCTACACATGCCTATGCCGCATGTGTTTATATCAAAATCATTTTGTCATCAGGTCAAATCACGACAACTTTGTTCGTCGGTAAATCCAAGGTCGCGCCATTAAAATCTCTGAGCATACCACGACTTGAATTATCCGCAGCATTATTACTCGCACGACTTGTCGAGTTCGTTCACGGATTAAACGGTTAGGACCCGTGCAAATTCGGGCCTCCGCTGGATGAGGGATTACGTCGCGTAAAGCATACATCGCGCTCTTTATCTGCCTTGCGACAAAAGCAATACATTTGGAGTTAGTAAGCGACTACTCCACTCAAGCTTTCTTAAATGCTTACTCACGCTCTATACTTATTGAGTGTGTGATTGTGAATTGTTTGGAGTCCGAGAGTCGACGCGCGTTAACCGTTCCGCGAATGTCCTCTGCCTCGCGCCAAGCAACATCCGGCGTCCGCGTGCAAGATATCCGTTCTCGCGAGAGCCTCTAGCAAGAAGCTCTACAAGATTTCCGATACGCGTTGAAGGCAGTCATTGACAGGACATTTTGAAGATTTCCGTCGGAGTCGCGGAATACGTGCCGTCGCTCGCTCTTATTAATCAAAATTAAACGAATCTTGAAACAATCTGCAATCGAGTATTTTCTGAACTCTCCTTATCCTGCAGTGGATCTACGGATTCGCGTTACAAACCGCTTCTCGCTCATCTCTGAGCGTTTCTCGAGTTTCGGGCGATCTCGTTGAGGTCGATTCCCGAACAGCGTTGAACCTCGCTTTGTGTGGAATAGCAATTGTGGGAAAGTATAATATATAATTTTTTATATCTTATTATAAATGATATTTATTTTATAAATCATTTGTAAAAGGATATACATCTGCCATTTTCTTAGCAAAAATATACTGACAGTGACGCAAATGTAAACAAAAAAACATAAACATGCAAGTAAGATATAGTGAAAAGATCATAAAAATAAATGCGAAAATTATGGTACTTCAAAATCGCATATCTCTGAAACCAGAAGAGAGCGCCACAAAATTCAAAGTGCATGTTACTTAGGAACGTGCCCTCTATAATATATGTAAAAATGAAAACGATCCGTGAGGTGTAAGTTAATCTGAACATTTACCAAACAAACTGTCGAGGAAAATTAAAGCACAGCTAATACTAATGGATACTGCCGATAAGCCCTTCGAGAAATGTGCTTTAGATATCGTAAGTCCATTAACTATTACAAACAATAAAAATAAATATATTTTAACTTTCCAAGATAATTTAACAAGATTTAGTAAAGCAATTCCGATACCGAATCAAGAAGTCGCGACAATTGCAAAAGAATTCGCGACGAAAATAATTTTCAAGCACGGTATCCCAGAAGAAATATTAACTGATCAAGGAACAAATTTTTTAAGTGAAATATTTAAGAACACTTGCAAATTGTTAAAAATCGGAAAGATTCAAACAACCGCGTATCATTCAGAAAGCAACGGAGCGCTAAAACGATCTCACCGTACTCTAGCCGAATGTCT
The DNA here is from genome assembly GCF_003651465.1 of Formica exsecta. NCBI lineage: Eukaryota > Metazoa > Arthropoda > Insecta > Hymenoptera > Formicidae > Formica > Formica exsecta. The sequence goes on from NW_021852421.1 coordinate 20,003, forward strand.
CCGACATTATATAAACGCCGATCAAACGGATTGGGACAAATGGACTCCGTACGCGATGTTTTATATAATATGGCACCGCATACGGCGACAGGGTTCACACCCTTCGAACTAATTTACAGGCACCGAGCAACACTACCGACGACATTGTCGCAACCGCCTAAGCCCACGTATACATATGATGATTACGCACAAGAATTAAAGGAAAAATTACGCGCCTCACAATAAGTTACAAAAGAGCATCTAAAGAACGAAAAAATGAAAACTAAGGAAAACTACGATAAAAAGACCAATGAAATCAAACTTAAAGTAGAAGAAAAAGTACGACGAAACAGTTCGCCGAGGACAATCGAAGAAATTGGACTCCCTATGGACCGGACCCTACACGATAATTGCCTACACGATAATCGAAAAGAATTCGGACGTAAACTACAATAAAAAAGGGAAGGAAAACGATACGTGTCCACGTAAGCCGATTAAAACCATTTATTGAAAACTAAAAAGTAAAAAGAAGAAGAAAGAGAAAAGAAAAAATGTGCGAATAAAATAGGATAAATAAATAGGATAGATAATAAAAATAGAATAGATAATAAGACACAAAAAATAAAAAAATTCTTTCTTAGCGCTCCCACCCACGTCCACGTTCAGCACCGTGACCCAAGTTCCAATCCCGCAGGGACTGAAGAAGAGGCGACCGGGCACGACCCGCGCCAACGGGACCAGGCGCCCGCGCCAAGGCGCCGCGACCCACGGGACGAGGAGCCTACCGGAACTCAAGCCCGCGACCCCGGTTAATATGGGGCGGTGGCGCATCCAAAGGAACTCCGGGCACAAAAGCGACATCTCGGTCAATGACTAAATCTGGAAGACCCAGAGCATTGACATCGCGAACAAGCGCGGGTGCCGATAATTGATCCTGAAGAGAGCAAGCAAAATGGTCGTGCTCCTTCAAATCTTGCCCCGCGCGACGACCGTTATCGCGCACCAAACTCTGTCCCGCAGCGAAACGAAACTCACTCGAAATAGCTGAATATGCGAATGCATCCGAAGAAAAAAAAATGCACCGCCAATGATTCTAAGAAAATATTATAATATAATAGAAAGCTTTCTATTACATGAGTCTTATTGCATGGAGCGCCTGTAAGGAAACCGAACCTGATACCCTAGTTGAAATAAAGTAGTTCAGATATGAACCAGGTATCTACTTCGAAAGAATGGACAAGATAAACCAAATCGAATCTACCTGGAAAATGGTGATAAAACTAAATATCGCAATGGACCATCGTCAGAAATAATTAGAAAACTATATGGCATAAACGAGAGCCTTATGCTACGATAAACCATTGCAGTGTTGTGCCTCTAGCCGCTAAGGAAAAGGTCGTTAGGGATTTATACGCCCAAAGGATTAGGATCTACGCTAGAAATAAGACACACCCGGACGTTAGGTATAAATTGATATATTTCACAGATTCTTGTACACTTTCACTTAGTCGCGATTATATTCGCCATACATTTTTCGCATTTTACAATTGTTTCTTATATCTACTTTATTTCAATATAGCATTGCAGTGTTGATTATCGCGGTGTCGGTTTCTATATCAGCTGTTCTATTTGATCCGCTTGCGGTGCCGTAGATGTGCTCCTGAATTATTTTCGGTTTGCATATCGGATTTATATTGAGGTTTTCTTGACGCATCGGCTTTCTTAGGGACTACCAATAACGGTGCGTTCCATTGGCTCGTGCTTGATCGGATAAATTCATTTTTTAACATTACTCGGACTTGTCGATTTACTTCCTCTTTATGCTTCTCCGGCAGGCGGTAAGGCCGTACGTTGACCGGTGAGCTATCTGCTTGCTCTTTAATTGTTTTGTTTTATAATTGCAAGTGGCTTGATGTTTCCGTAGGAAATCAACTCCTAGTATCCCGTCATATTCTATCGGAGAGTCATCCTTAACAACGTACATATTGTGCTTGATTCGGCACTCTTCCAGAGTTATTGTCGCCTTAAATTTTCAATTTGTACATATCTTATGTCCCGTTACGCCGGTGAGCGTTATCTTTTATTCTTTTATTAACGTTTCGCTTTTTAAATGTTTTACTTTAATTAGTGATATTGCGGCTCCTGTATCGAATAGCAAATTTATTTTTTCGCGTTTCGCTTCTCGCATTGGTAATGTGACAAGGTCCAATCCTGTCTGTATATGCGGCGTATTTTTAAAGTGTGATACTTGATATTCAATTGCAGGTCGGTGCAATTTTCTTTCGTTCCTTTCCTCCTCATCGCTACATTGCGCGGAGTTAAATTTCTTTTTTCCTTGCTCGCTATTCTTGCGGTTTTTATTTTCCGGTCGCGAATTATATTGTTTGGTTCGGCTCGATTGATCTCTATTGGGTCGTCCGTGTAATAACCAACATTCTTCGCGATCGTGTCCGGATTTTTTGCAATAATTGCAATATTTATTTATCGTATTTACGCGGGGTTGTCTATCGGGTTTCGGCAATGAAAATCGATTCGCGTATCGGCTAGTTCGACAATCTCGACCGTAATGCCCGGTTTTTCCGCATTTTTGACATTTTACATTCGTTTGATTTTCCTGTTTATAGGTCGGTGTAAAATTGATTTTGCTTCGCGTGCCGGTCGCGGACGGTCCTTTAACCTTTTCTTCCGCGCTGGCCGCTGCTATTGCTTCTTGCAACGTAGCATATCCTCGCGATCGAACAATTGTTTTAATTTCGTCTTGCAATCCTATTTGGAAATTTTCTAAGGCTTGTTGCTGTATTATTTCCATGATTGCGCGTTTATTATCTACTGTATGATGACGTCCTTCCATCATCGATTCGTATAGCTCCATGGCTAGTTTGTCGGCTCTAAGTCCGTAAGTTCGCGCGCTTTCTCCGTTCTTCTGTTTTAGCGTGTTAAATTCAATTTGTAGATGGGTCGTACTCTTTTTGCTTGCGTAACAGACCTCTAATTCTTGTTTCAACTGTGCGAAATCTCGAATTTTACGCGTTTGAAAGTCTAGTATCGCTCTGCCTTTTAATTTCGTGCATAATACTGCTCCTAATAGCGTTACTTCGTCTAATGGGTCAATATGTTCTACTGCATATGTAGTCGCGCTCAAAAATTCTTGCAATTTATTTGGCGATCCGTCGAATTCCGGAATCATTCCGCGAGCTTCTTTTAATGGTAAAAATCCGCGTCCTCTTCGATGTCGTACATCTTCGGGTGTGGACTCGTACGCGGTTTCGGTTCTTTCTCCCGGCGGAGTTCTATGCTCATTGTTTTGTCGGGGTTGCGATCCTCTCATTTTTAAATCGTATATCTCGGCATGCATACTTCTAATTTCCCGTCTCATTTCCCGCAATATTTCCCTAAGGTCGTCGGCTGCTTGAGCTTGCGCGTTTGATTGTGTCGCATTTCTATCTGCTTCTTCTTGTAATCGCTTAATTCCCTCATCGATATCTTCCGATGTGATGGGTTGCGATGTGGAATCGTTTGAGTTATACATGTCTCGAGTACGATAGATTTCGTCGGGGTCAAAGATACTCGAATCGTATGACGTTAGCGAGAATTCACGGCGATGTGTTAGTCTACTAGACGCGCTTATTGATGATTCGATCTCAACATCTAGTTCTATATTATTCGCTATTAAACTGTTGTCTAATTCGCCGAATGAAAATTCGCGTTCGATTACAACGTTTGCTCCGAGTTCTGGTTCGGACAAATTCTCGCTTGAATTTAATTCATTTAGATTTCTTCGTACGTTATCGCGTATATCCCGGAGTGCTTCTACTGCTACTCTTATAGGGCTTACTGCGCTATTTCTAATGGCTCTATTCGCTGGTTCGCTAAATAGCCACGATTTATTCGCTACGCTTTTTTGTTGCGCGTTTCGGTTTTCCGACATTCACGCGTTTACAAATTTTTTAATTGTTCGACTTACAATAATACGATGAGCAGCATTGTCTCTCGTTCGGTGTCGGCCGTCGGGCGTCGATCGTCGCGTGCTGTTGAGATAGGTCGGTGCGCCTTCTCAGGTTCCGCTTATCGTTGTCGCCTCGATGTACCGGGCGACTCGAAGTTTCTGATGGACTTTCTTTTTCTCGGTTGTAGTTGTTGACCGTTTGACGGAGTTTTCTTTGCTGTCTCTTGTTTTGTCGATTCCACGGAATTTTTCTTCCTCGTGGTTGTGGACCTTTGCCGGTGTCGATTTTGTTAGAGCTGGTGTATCCCACTGCTGCCACCAATTAATGTTGTGCCTCTAGCCGCTAAGGAAGATTCGGTCGGGTTATGACAGCAGAAAGAAATGAAAGAAACCTGCCACAACCTGCTACAAATAGTAGAAAAGGACAGAGAACAAGCAGCAAAATTGCTAAAACGTCTAAAAATCGCGTACCAAACACGTAAGAAGACACGACGAGGATTAATCGACGGTCTAGGAACAATAACCAAAACACTTTTCGGCACAATGGACGCAGACGAAAAAATTATAAAAGAGCAATTAAATCTAATAGAAAAAAATCAACAAACGCTGCAGCAGGCGATGAAAAATCAGATCAAGATATTAAACGCAACAATTGCGCATGTGGATAACGTTGAAAAAATTCTGCAAGAGAACGAAGCATAATTTCTGAATATAACAGAAAAAATGCGACGAATCTGGCTACAAGTAGAAGTCGGCTACGGACAACGAGAAGATCTCAAAGAACATTTTATTATATTAAATGCTATAATAAAAGATCTAACAAACGATCTTATGGACATTATCGCGCATCTAACTAACACGAAAAGAAGTATAATCGACAAAAGATTATTACCTATAGAAATAATCCTAGGTAATCTCAAGGAGACCGCATCACAAATACCGCAGGGAACGCACTTCCCATTCCAAATATCCGCGGAAAATTGGAGAACAATCGAAAAGTTCCTAACAATTAGCGCGTATTACGATAATACAAATATGAATGAATGAATATGCTTTATTGTTCCCCTATGGGGTTACAATTCCTTTACATCTCTTAACCTATCTTAGCCTAATTTATCCTACTTTAATCCTATTCCTTATCCTAGTCCTAACCTTATATTCGTCCTCCGCACGCTCCTTCTCTCGCTTTCCTACCTCTCTCTCTCGCTCTATCTTTACCTTCTTATAACTACTTTACAATTATTTCTTACATCTATCTCTTACTTAACCCAATTGGACGTCCGTTTCCGCTGTACTCTTCCTCCCCCTTTCTCTCCCTCCCCCCTCTCTCTCTCACACTCCTCTTTTCTCATCTTCTCTCTCACTCTCATTCTCTCCCTCATTCTCTTCTCCTTCTTCTCTCTCTCTCCCTCCTCTTCTCCCTCCCTCTCCCCCTCTCCTTTCTTCACCCTTTCTACCTCTTTTATCCATTCCTCTTTTCCACCCTCTCTTCCCAATATCCTCTCTATCACCTCTTGCCAACTCTCACCCTCCTCTCTCTCCCCTCCTATACATCTTTCCCATACATGCTTCTATGTCTCCTCCTCTCCACCGCATACCCTGCATCTCCTTTTCTTTTCTTCTTCCCAGTACAGTCCTTCTCTTATTTCATTTCCCAGCCTAAATCTAATTACCCTTCTCTACCTTTTTTCCGCCCATCCTTTTTTCAGGTAATCCGGTATTCCCTCTCCTCTCACTCTCCTATACCATTTGTTGTACCTTGCCTCGTCTATTTCCCTTCCCCTTTCCTTCTCCTGCTTTTTCTTGTCTCTTATTTCCAGCACTTCGTATTCTATTCTCTCTTCCTCCTCTTCTTGTACACCTCTTTCTCCCAAAAATTCTTTTTTTTTTATGTTTCCACCTTTCCACTATTTTCCCCCTTCTCCATCTTTCTTCATCATTTCCTGACATATCCTTGCTATTTCTTCTCCATTTCCTTCTTCTAACCTTCTTTCAAAATTCTATGCTCTTTTCCCCGCTCTCTCTCTCATAAGCCCTCTCCCCAACTCTTCTTTTACCATATACCCTGGTGTTCTCCAATCTAACCTCATTGTCCATCTTATATATCTCTCTTTCCAATCGAATACTTCATAGCTGAAGTGTCGTGATCCCATGTTTGTCTGTTATAATATCAAGTTAGCTATTTCTCTCCATTTATCGCTGTCTGAAGCAGATCTTATGTTTTCCTGGAGTGGGGCCCCGTTAATTTCCTTGACTTGGTCAATCCAGCGCTTTGGAGAACATCCCCGAGGTCGCACTCCTTCGACTTTTCCCTGTACAACAAGTTTCTCAAGAGTGTCCTCTTTCTTACGGGTGACGTGTTCAAAGTATTTGAGAATTCGTCGCCTTACGACGGTTGACATTCTTTCTTGGATGTTAAATTCCTCTAATATGGATATGTTGGTTCTATGAGCCGTTCAGGGAATTCTTAGGAGCCTTCTCCAACACCACATCTCAAAGGCCATCTTATATACCTATCATGTATTCCCTCTATTCCTTTCCTCTCTTTCCATCTCCAGATCTCTGCGCCATATCCCATCACCGTCCATATCAGCGTATCGTGTAACCACATCCTTCTCTCCCAGTCCTTCCCCCATAGCCTCTTTTTTGTTCCTCATATTTCCCTCATCACCACTGCCGCCCTTTTTCCCTTTCCCTCACATGCGCCTCCTGCCCTCCATTCTTCTGTAGGGTGTATACAAGGTATTTGAACTCCTTCACCTCCTCTAGCTTCCACCCCTTCCACCTCCAGTCCACCTTTTTCATTCTTCCCCCTCCCTTTCTAAACCTCATTACCTTCGTCTTTTCTGGGTTCAATTCCAGACCCTTCCTTTCCAGATATCCCTCCAGTCTGCTCAATATCGCCTTCATATTTTGTTCCTCCTCTGACAACATAACTATATCATATGCATATGCAAGTGTGTATACTTTTCCATCCTCCAGGTACACCCCTTCCCATTCTCCCCTTGCTATCTCTTCCTCCAAGTCCGCTATTAGGATGTTAGAAACCATTGGGCTTAATGGGCATCCCTGTCTTACCCCTTTCGCCATCCAAACTCTCCCCCTAGTCGCTCCCCTACCTTAACTCTGGTCCTCGTTTCCCTTAAAACCTCTTCTATTCTAACTACTAAACCTTCCCCCTCTTTGTCTTATCGTCCTCACCAATATCTCTCTATCTACTGAATTAAATGTCGTCCTTAGGTCTATAAACATCACTATTACTTTTCCTCCTTTTTTTCCTAACTGTCTGTTCACTAAATAATTCAGGGCGTACATTTCATCCATTGTCTCCATTATCTTCCCAAACCCCGCCTGGCATTCCGATAGTCCCCTCCTCTCCTCCACTTCTAGCCTTAACCTTTCCCCAGTGTCGCCGTGTATATTTTATATAACAACGGCATCAGCGTTACCCCCCTATATTCTCTCACATCTTCTCCTCTCTTCTTCTTTACTATCGGTATTATTATGCCCTCTTTCCATTCCTCCGGCCATCCCTCCCCGTTCCATACTTTCTTACAAACCTCCCATGCTTTCCGTTTTTTCTTCTCCATACTTCTACACCTCATTCGGTATCCCGTCCCTTCCCATCGCTTTCCCATCCTTCATTTCTGTTATCACCCTCTTTATCTCTTCCCACTCCAAACCCGTTTCTTCCTCTCTGTCTCTCTCCTCCCTTTCTCATCTCATCACCCTTTCTTCCACTCCTCCCAGCAGTTCCCTAAAGTGTTTCTTCTCTTCCATCTTTATTTCCTCATTTACCCTCTTTCTCCCAATTTCTTTTTCTTCTTACTAACTCCCATACTTTCCCCTCTGTTCTTGCTTCTCCTGCCTCTTTCACCAACCTCGCTTTTTCTTTTCTTTTCTTTTTTTGGCACATTTCCTTATATCCTCTTTTCCTTTCTCTGTATCTATCCCCTCTTCTTCCTTCTCTCCTCCATCTCCTCATTTCCTTTCTTACCTCCTTCTTCCTTTCTCTACACTCTTCGTCCCACCACTCCTTTTCCTTCCCCCCTTTTTTCCTCTCTCTTCTTTGCAATCTTCTAACGTTTCCCTTATCCTTTTCCCCATTTCTTTTATTTCCTCCTGTACCCCCTTCTTTCCACTCTCTATTCTCCCTAGCTCTTCCCTAAACTCTTCTCTTCCTTTTTCATCCCACACCCCCCTTTTCTGTATTCTTCCTTTCCCTTGCTTCTTCCCCTACTTTTCCCTTCAGCCACACAATCACCGGTTGATGATCTGAGTCCACCTCTTCTCCTATTTCTAATCTCTCTACCTTTTCTCTTATTTTTTCGTCCCCTAGAAATAATCGATGACCGTTTCTCCCCTTCCTCCCGTATACGTGCATTCTCCCTTCTCATCTCTTTTTACGCTTCTGTTTATTATTGACCAACCCCTCCTTTCTATACTTTCCACCAACTTCCTTCCTTCTCTGTTTATTTTCTTGTCCTTAGATCTTCTTTCTTTCTCTGCACCTTCCTGCTCCTCTTCTCTCATCCATCCTCCTTCCTCTCCCGTCCTTGCATTAAAATCTCTGCCTATTATTGTCCTTATTCCCTCTTCCCCCTCTTCCATCCATCTCTTTAACCCCTCCAGCTTTTTATCCATGTCCCCATTTACATATATCTCCATTATCTTCCAACTCTCTTCTTCCGCCGTTACTCTACACACCATTCTCCCTTCCTCCTCTTCCTCCCCCTCTTCCTCTATCCTAAGGTTTTTCTTACCTCCTATTAACATCCCACCCCTTGCTCTTCCCTTTTTATTCCTTCTCTTTGCCATTTGCACTTTTCAACTGAATTCCTTCGGTAACCTTTCTTTCAATTTTCCCCACCCTCTTTTTTCTATCCATGTATCCGACAATATTACTTCCCACAATACATCCCATTCCTCTATCCTACTCCAAAAATCTTTATCCTTGTTTCCCACCCCCGCTACATTCCAGAACAACACTTTCCATATCTCTTCCTGCTCTTTCCTCTCTCTTGTCCCCCTCTCTATCCTTATCCCTCCCCTGAAATCTCCTGGCCTTCCCCCTGTTCGTTCTATATCTTTCCCTCATTATCCTTTAGCTTCTCCTCCTCTTCCTCCCATCTCCACCATTTCCTTTCTATCTCTATTTTGCCATAGCTTACTCATACTCTCTTTCCCTTCCCTCTCTCTCTCTCCTTGCTACCTCTTCCAACTTCCATCTCATCTTTTGTTCCTTCCACGTTAATTCGTCATCTATTCTTATCTCTCTATCCTTTAGACTTCTTCTATTTTCATTACCCCTATTTTTACCTCTGTACTGCCTAGCTTACTATCGCTATCCTCTTTTCCCCCTCACCTTTGTTCCCTATACTTCTCACTTCCTTCACTTCCGTTTCAACCTCCAGTTCTTGCAAGATTTCCCTTATCCTCTTCTTCACTTCCCTTTCTCCCCCCCTTCACTCCTCTTACCACCACATTCCTCCTCTCCTCTCTGTCCTTCATTTCCCTCCATTTTTCTATCTCACCTATTTTCCTTCGTAGTTCTACTCCTTTTCCTTCTCCCTTCATCCCTCTCTCCCCCTCCCTCAACCTCACTCCTCTCATTTCCTTTTCTAGAGTCTCTATCTTTCTCTTCATTTCATCCCTCGCATTCCTCCATTTTTCTTCTCTTTTCTCTATTCTTTTCTTCACTAACTCCTCCACTTCCTCTTTCACTTCCTATATTATACCCTCTTAATCCCGCCCTCATTATCCTCCTTATTTTCTAAATTCCTTCCCTCATTTCCCTTTTTACTTCATCTTTCAACTCCTTCAGCCAATCCTCCCCCTCTCCTTTACTCCTCTCCCCTTCTTTTTGTGGCGATCCCTGAATTTTTCCTTTTTTTTAACACTCCCGTCTCTTCTACTGCTCTTCTCCCTTCCCCCCTTCCATCATTTCCCTTTTCCTTTTCCCCATCTCTTCTATATTCCCCGTGCTTCCTTTCCTCTCCGCTTCTTTTATTCCCTCTTTCCCCGTTCTCATACCTTTTTTCTTTTCTTCCGCCATTCCCTTCTTTACTGTCTCCTTTTCTTGTCTTGCCGCCTCTCTATATACTCCCACTACTTCTTTCTTACTCGTCATTCCTACCTATCTAGTCGCCTCTCTACTTAATCTCGCAGCTCTTATCCCACTCTCCGTTCCTACCTCTCCAGTTACCGCTCTATTCTATGCTCCCGGCTTTCTTTTCGTCCTTTCCCACGTGACTCTCTTCTTCTCTCTCCACCCTCTTTCTCTCTCACTCCCCAATCTACCTAACCTCCAACTTCTCTACACTTGCGTTATTCTCTTTTTCTAGCCCTTCATTATGTCACTTCTCTCTTTATATCACCTTATACTCCTCACTCTGCCTTTCTCACTCACATATTTCACCTCCTCTCTCTCTTCCCTATCTGCTCTCCTTCTCTTTTTCTCCACAAACACACTTTCCTGCATGTTCACTCTATCTCACCGGAAACGGAAGTCCCGATAATACAAATATATTTACAATTATAAAAGTTCCGCTAATCACATACTCAGAGTATGAAATAATAAAAGCAATCCCACTATCAACACAAATTTAACAATACGTTTATATTCATAGAGGTAAACCAACCGATAATAACAATAGACGTAGATAGCCGAACATATTTTACGCCTACCGAAAGCGATTTAAATAAATGCGTGCGAAATAATGACCAATATGTTTACGAACAGAATTATCCCGTACATTATTGAGATGAAGGAGCACTATGCGAAGTGCAAGCATACGTACAATTAAAAACATACATAAACAATTATAACAGCCGACATATACACACAAACACAACAATATAGATAGTGCTGAGCAACGCGAATTCATGGCTATACGCCACACGAGCAAAACAACCAATCGAAATAACATGCGGAAACGAAACAACACGAAAACTAGAAATTAAAAGAAGCGGACAAATCACATTAAAAGAAAAATGTAAGGTAACGACACAAGATGTTATAATACGAACAAAAAAGCCTGCAATAATAACAGTCGTACAAACAAACCCCTACCCGACTACAATATTACGATTACACACGACAAACGAAACGAAAAAACAATGGACACAATCAAACCAATAAAGTTACGAAAAATTATTAGAAACCCGACAGAATTAAGGGGCTTAAGAGAAAGACTTAACGAAGTAAACGAAGATTTAGATAATAATTATTCTTCGACAGACAGATACATTATATATGCAGTAGCTTCAAGTTGCACAGGAATAATAATAGTAATTTCCATAATAGCAATTATACAGGGTGATTCAAAACAACCTTCTGTCCTTACAATGTCATATACTTGACTCAATTCTAAGACGATTTTTCCTTTCTAGGAAAAAATGTATATATAAGACAGAAAATAAAAAACCGTTAAAAACCAAGGTAAATATAGCGAATAGGGGACCCAGCCCCAATGACCTTGACCTTGACATATGTTGTCAAGGACATAATTCTGAGTAACTTTTTCTTCTAATTTAATCGTCGCTCGTTGCTTATTAAAAAGTTATTAACAAAAAAAGTTTGAAATATACCAAAGTACATGCACGGACAGCAAGCACGCGCGCGCGCGCGCACACACACACACCGGGGGGGAGGGGGTGCAAGGAGGGCCTTCGGCCCCCCTCCCGCATCCACCCCACCGTTAGGCAGGGTGGACCTCGCTTTACAACTTACAAAGTACATGCTACGTTCATAGTGAATTCTTATGATGACACAGTCTTGTTTAATTCTTCCAAGCGTAAAGTTCTTACTTTTCATTTTATTTTTGAACACCCTATATATGTAAAAACTTGTGTTTATTTCAGTTTATATGTGTAGTATACGTAGGACTATTTCTGTAAACTAAAATTTTTGTTTGTTAATAACTTTTTAATAAGCAACGAGCGACGATTAAATTAGAAGAAAAAGTTACTCAGAATTATGTCCTTGATAACATATGTCAAGGTCAAGGTCATTGGGGCTGGATCCCCTATTCGCTATATTTACCAAAACCAATATAAATCCGATGTGCAAACCGAAAATAATTCAAGAGCACAGTTACGGCACCGCAAGCGGATCGAATAGAACAACAGAGATAGAAACCGATACCACGATAAGTAACATTGCAATGCTATACTAAAATAAAGTAGCTATAAGAAACGATTGTAAAACGCGAAAATGTAATGCGAAAAAACATAACGCAAAAAATTTATGTAAACGAAAACTCACAAATAGTTCGTTTTCTTTTTCCAAAGGAGGAGAGTGTCGTAACCCGACCAATTTCTTAATATTAAAATATAAAACAGTAAAGTAGCACAGGAAAGATTAAGAAAGAGCTGAGTAAAGCAAAGCAGTAAAATTAGGAAAAAACCCAAGGAAAAGTAATTAAGAAAGAATAAAGTAATAAAAGATTATTAATAAAATAAAAGTAAGAGACGTGACTAAAGAGAAAGAAGTCACGGTCAAGTTCTCGGAAACTGAGTAAGCAGTTGACGAGACAGATTGACAAGCGAAACACGAGACGTGCTCCGGCCAGGGTCACCACACTCCTCCCTAATCAAACGACCTAATTAATTAATATATATTGAGCGCGAGATGCACCGACGCTAGCTCAGTAACATAGTTCATTAACATCGCTCGCTCGCTCAATCGCATCTTTGAAAGTACTATACGTATCGCGCCCGATCCTTATAACCGCGAATAAGTAAACAGTGTACAAAATCTTGTGAAATGTACCAATTTATACCTAACGTCCGGGAGTGTCTTATTTCGAGCGTGGATCCTAATCCTTTAGGCATACAAATCCCCAAAGACCTCTTCCTTAATATATATATATAAAGCCCATGACACTGATTTTCTCAAATAAAAGATTGGGTTGTGCATCGTAATATCTTTGTTTATAGAGCACGTCATATAAAAATAAAAGCACTTTTCTAATATTATCTAAAAAATTATCGATTAAACATAATAACAACTCGATCAGGTCAGCTGTTATTGAGATCCGATAATTTAAGATATTCAAACAGCCAACTGTCTGTGAGGCTGTTGTCATATTTGCCAACAATTGTTGAAGCTAGTTTTTAAAAACTAGAGACAAGGTGCGGCAACATGGTGTGTGTTGTGTTGAATTCATGTGAATTCTAATTCTAAAAAAGGCTAATTGATGACAACGTGTTAACACCGATTTGCTACCCGCAAACAGGAGATTTGTCAGCAATTTGACGATAACTTGTCATCGATTTGTCATTCACGATTAACGGCACATCGACAATTTTTAAACATTACGAAAGGTACTAATATAATTATAATATTATAATAAATAATATAATACTAATATATTTTAAATTGTTTCATGATGTCTTTTTGATAAATATCTTTTTAATGACTTTATTAAATAAATTATAAAATAATAAAATTAAGACAACTCATAATTCATAAAATTCAGAATTTTATTTATATGGAAATTAGATTTCTATTTTGCATCTCAAGTAAATGTAAAAAACCGAGCAAATATTTTCGCTTATTCGAATACTCATCTGTTCATTTTCGACCAATTAGTTCAAGGGTAAATATACATAAAAAGTTACACCTCACCGATTTTATTGCCACTTAAATATGTAGTAGGGGAGGTTTTTTTGAGTAATTCGCCGCAAGAAAAAAGTGGGGGAAAGCATTTGTTTAGAAGATATGACAAATTAAAGTTTGACATTAAAGTTTGTGTATGCTGTACTAATTTATTATTTTTTTATTGAGAAAGGCTTACGACTTTAATGCATGGGCGGGGAAGGGGCGGGTCCCTTCCCTTTGCACCTCCACTCCGAAAAAATTCCACCCTGAAGCTACAATTTGGGTTGTATAAAGTAATCCAAACCAAATTTTAGTTTTAAATCAGAAATAGATTTGGGTTAGGTTATATCTTCCGGAAGTGGAGCCTTCCCGTAGGGGGGCGGAACCCACTGTGTCCACATATACTTTACAACTCGAAGCGAGGTCCACCTCACAATTGTTGTCGCAAGGATGGGCGTGTGGATGGGAAAGTGTATGCGTGGATGCAGTGGGTTCCGCCCCCCCTCCTACGAGGGGGTTCCACTTCCGGAAGATATAACCTAACCCAAACCCATTTCTGATTTAAAATTAAAATTTGGTTTGGATTACGTTATACAATCCATCTATGACCCTGTACCTATCTTATAAATGTAAACAAAAACATTTCCTACGTCCTCTGCAAGAAATAAAATATACACAAATATCACTGTTCCTAATTTTATTTTATAATACTTCAAAGAAAGCATTAAAATTATCTTCTAAACGAATGCTTTCCCCACTTTTTTCTTGCGGGGAATTACTCAGAAAAACCTCCCCTACAACATATTTAAGTGGCGATAAAATCGGTAAGGTGTAACCTTTTATGCATATTTACCCTTTTTTAATGTTACTAGCTGTGCTTTGCAGGCTTTACATACTCTCATGAAAAAAAATTGAATACAAGATAAATAGCGCATAATGCGTCGCATAGTATATAGTTGCATAAGCAAATAAACTTTTTTTTTGTACATTAAATCTCTAGAGCTATATATATGTTTCTTTTCTTCGTAAACGTATAACAATTTCATATTTTTAATACTTTGTTGACAACGAACTACGATTAAACAACTTCATTGTTGGAACAAATATACGCGATAACGAATCATTATATTTGCATTGTTGCCGTCACGTTATCGTTATGATGTTCTAGACGAAACGATAAACCATCAGTTGTTATCATGTTGCTGATAACATAATGTACCAGTATTACTGATTATTTGCTCTCGAAACTTTGTCAACTGATTGCTTGTATAAGCTCTCATGTTGCTGCATTCAACAAAAAGTTCTATTTTGATGTTAGAAAACGCACAAGAAATACATGCAGTGCATTAATTTGCTCAATATGATTAATCACGCTTAGTTATTTGGATATTTTCAACTAGATGGCTTGCTTATAAATATCTAGTTTGTTTCGCTGTTCCTGCACGCAGTGATGCCAGGTTTGAAACGCAGAACGCTCTGCGCATCACGTGTACACGATTCACGCTTGTGTGCATATCCCCTCTACACGCTATGGCAGCGGGCAGCGTCTCGAAACTGGCATCACTGCCTGCACGTGACTTGGCAAAAGATGTTACCATATCTCTTATTGAAAACTTTTTTGCTATATGTGCGCGCATTACAAATTAATTTTTGTAATATTTAAATCACATAAATTTGGTATAAAATGAATTATATATTCGGTAATTATTCAGAATCACGGCTCCACTTGCAACTGGGCTGCAAATTTTTTTACGGACTTTTTATGTTTAGAAAGAAATATAAATAACCATTTTTAGTTGGGGAAGGCTCACTCCATCATTATTTTCATGATTTATTGCATTTTTTATTGAAAATTAACAAATTAATCATTTCCCTAACTACAACGTTGTCACCTATCGGCCGCCTATCGGAACTATATGGCTCAGAAGCCAATGGCGAGAATATTCAAACATAATATAACATAAAATATTAGCAAAACAAAACCAATCATTTTCTTGGAAAAACATATTTTCCGTAGTCTACTGCAAGTATATTCAACATAAAACGATTGTTCTTTAATTGCTTCATATTTAAAATCGTCTTAAGCCCGTATCAGACTACGCATTTAAGATAGATATTCAAGATTCAAGATTGAAATTTGACCAATCAGAACAAAGAAATTTTAATTCTGTTCTGAAATTTTATTTCTGTTTCTTTTTGTTCTGTGTGTGTGTGATTAGTCAAATTCCAATCTTTAATCTTCAATCTTTCATTTTTAATGCGTAGTCTGATACGGGCTTAACGTGTTGAAACATGTTTGGTCCTGTCTAAAGCCTGTATCAGACTACGCATTGAAGATTGAGATCGAAGATTGAAGATTGAAATTTGACCAATTAAGACAAAGAAATTTTAGTTTCTTTTGTACATGGTGCGCAAACTATTTATTATTAGTGATAAGTTAATACTAATATAAATTTCGAAATGTAATAATGTAAATAATGATGGAGCAATAAGGAGCAATTAAGGAGCAATCGTTTTATGCTGAATATAGTTGCAGAAAACTATTGGAAATATGTTTTTGAGTGAAAATGATAAATTTTACGTTTTTTGTAAATATTTCGAAAACTACTAATTTTAAAAGGGGAGCAATTGTGGATTCTGACGGAGCAATTAAGGAGCAATCGTTTGAGCTATAAATTATTAAAAAATATGAACTTCCAGCGCCAACTTATTTCCGGTATGTACCAACCGGTTGTTTTACCGTAAAGTGAATCTGGCTATGTAGTTCCGCCGGCTTTAAAATGGATCTAGATAACGCTACTGTACCAGCTAGAAAAAGTATCTTATGAAAAACGATGGCGTTACCCCTCTCAGGCTCCTCTCTGATTTGATTGACCAATCGGGTCCACCGAATGCTCTGATGGATGAATAAATAGGGATCTAGTAAATTTGGGTTTTTAAGAAGACAAACCTGTCCACCTGGATTCAAAAACAGACGGTGGTAAACAATTTGTGTATGTATGTACAGTGAATAATATATATCTCTTGTTTGCAAGAAATTTTTGTAAATTTCTCAATAATGGAGCTCGATGAGTTGGAGCAATCTGTGAAGAGCCTAAACGCGGTGCTCAACAAGTTCCCGATCGGTGCGATTTCATTGAACGATTTCAAACCAGTCAAGGAGAAGATCCAGACGGCCAGAGAGTCCCTGATGCATTTGAATGCCAGGTTATTAATGCTTCAAGCAAAATATAAACGTATGTCGTTAATAATGCGCGGGACATGAAATTCGATCTGAAATCTTTGAAATCGTTGAATTGCAGAATACACAGATGACGGACGAAGGCGACATGAAGAAGAATCTGTTGGAGTTGCATTGCAGAATGTTACAAGTGACACACTGATAAACGCCAAGGCCATCAAATTATGTCTTCATAGTGCCACTATTAAAGCGAGGTCCACCCCACAATTGTTGTGTGGATGGGAAAGTGTATGCGTGGACGCAGTGGGTTCCATTCCCCCTACGGGGGGGCTCCATTTCCGGAAGATATAACCTAACCCAGACCTATTTCTGATTTAAAATTAAAATTTGGTTTGGGTTGTGGGGTGAACTTTATAGTACATAATTACCTAATTTTCGGTAATTTTTGGGGTTTTTCGTTTTTTGGGGTGTGGGGGTGATGGGGGACGGGCTCCCTCTACTGATTATCACTGTTGGAGTCACAACAAACAGTTTTACCAAGAGATCCGATCATATTTGTCAAAGTTCAGAAAAGACCTTATTCGAAATAATTACCCTTTTTTGGTCTATAATTTTTTTTGGGCCTCCCCCAACTAAAAATGGTTACTTATATTTCTTTCTAAACATAAAAAGTCCGTAAAAAAATTTGCAGCCCATTTGCAGGTGGAGCCGTGATTCTGAGTAATTACCATATATTCAATCAATTTAATAACTTCTAAACTAAATGTCGTATAAAAAGACGTTTTGAAATTTATTAGAGTAAAACAGATGGCATAATTATGAGTTATATTATTGTGATTATTATGATTAAATAAAAGATAAAATATTATAAAAGAATCATTAAAAAATCATAACATTATTTATTTGTTTGGTACATTAAACAGGATTATATTTTTGGAAGAGCTATAAAATATTGACAATTAAAGACAAATTAAATAAAATGTAGCAAAAAGATATTTTCTCTCACATATGCTAAGAAAATGGCATAATCAGAAGGTATCACTTACTGTTCGGGAGTCGACCTCGACGAGATCGCCCGAACCTGAGATAAACGCTCAGAGATGAGCGAGAAGCGATCTGTAACGCGAATCCGTAGATCCGCTGGAGGATAAGGAGATGTTCAGAAAATACTCGAGTGTAGATTGTTTTCAATATTCGTTTTATTTAGAATACTAGGAGCGAGCGACGGCACGTATTCCGCGAATCCGACGGAAATCTTTAAAATGTCCTGTTAATGACTGCCCTTTTTTTGCGGTTCGGAAATCTTGATTAAGAGCTTCTTGCTAGAAACTCTCCCGAGAGCGGAAATCTTGCACGCGAACGCCGGATGGAATTTGGCGCGAGGCAGAGGACATTCGCGATGCGGTTAACGAGCGTCGACTCTCGGACTCCACAGA
>NW_021852421.1:39429-54874 GCF_003651465.1 Formica exsecta
AATGAGGCGTCTTTCGCACTGAGTTCGATGCTCGATCGTATGCTAGAATGTCGGTTGAGAATTTACAACAAGAATGACGAAAGCGCATACGACACGAGCGAAAGTAACAACAGCAGCGCAAATGGTCTATGAGTACCGCGACACGACACGAGCGAGAATACGACACCAGACAATATCATACGAGAAATTATGATACGAGAAATTAGGATTGATTGCTATCGACCAGCTCAAATCGTCGTCAGCGGCAGACTGAATAACGACGGAACAGAGTCGCGGTCGACCGATTTCCATAATAGGAGATTTTCGGCACCGAATGTTCGAGAATCTAGGTGTTTGTCACACTTTTTCTTTGTTTTGATCACGCGATCACGCGCTGATCGGCTGATCGCGACGATGCTTATTCTCGCTCGTGTTTTGATTGCGGCTCTTACCGTTCAGATTTGTTGGTTGAATTTACAGTTTAAATTCATCGATTAAATTAAACGTTTCAATCTTGAACACTTACTATTAGAATAAATAATATAAACAATTAAAAAGAAAACAATTTAATATCTTTTCATATTTTTTATTATTATCTTTTATTTATTTAATAACATCTAATTAAATTAATTTTAAGAATACTCTCTAAAAAAATTTATACACTGGAACTTTTCTCAAGAATAGACTATATACGGGGTTTTGGTGTATCCTATATTCTGATGAGATTATCTTCACTCTTGTTTAGGATCGTAGAAAGTATCGTTTCATACGATGGTTATTTGTGAAACTTGCATGAATATGTTCTTTCTATGCCGCCGGGAGAGGATATTGCGTTCGCAGCTCTGTGCGTTGCTGTGTGGCTGGATCGTTACCTTCACTCATGTTACCTAGGAGTGACTTAGCACGGGATTCGTTATTGATTATCATGTGATTATACGCAGATCTAAAAAATTAACATTCTTTAAATTATATTATTATACAAGGATATTTCAATAAATAAGAAAATAAAACCTATCATGGGAATACACACACATGTATTCATATATAAATATAACTACAATCTATAACGTATCATTACTGATATCTGATATTATTTTTCCATATATTCTTCATATTTGTCCAGACATGTTTCATCAATGCACCAAGGCATTGATTTCAGCAGCGAAGAAATCAGTATCAAAATCCTAAAGTCATGACATTATGACTGCTGAACTGCGGCGGTTGTATATTGCTTTCTAATTAAGTGCTTTTTTAGGGGTCGAAAAAGATGAAAATCACGTGTTATAGCCCCAAAAAGCTATACACTAATTATTAGTATATCTATTATTTTATATATTATAATATGCCTTCCAACCTGTAACGTGAACACGTATAACGTTATAAGCGTTGACCGCGCGAAGCGCTAGCCACCGCGACAACGCGATCGAAACGATTACGAAAACGCGGAAAGAGCGAAATGAAATTGCGAAAGTGCAAGCAAAAAGTTCGACTTTGAACTCCCTCGTTTGAGCCTTGCCGCAAAACGAGTGACATGGCGATATATGGTCTTGTCGCTAAGCAATCCTCTCCGAAAAAACTAATCAAAGAGGAAACAATAAAAACGCCTATCGTTAACAAGCGGCGGGCAGTCACAATCATCGAATTATATCGGGCAGTCGAAAGTATTACGAGCAGTAATTATTTATTGATGAAGGAATAAGTAAAGCGAAATGGGAAGAACATTTTTTACGACTACTGGAAGGGAACAGAGGTGACAGAAGAACGTTGGTAGAAAAAAGGAGTCCAGAAAGAGATAAGGAAGAGAAGTTAAAAGCTTAGGAAATTGAATAACAAATAAGAAAGATAAAAAGAAAGAAGGCAGCGGGAGTTGACGGTATAGGAGGAGAAGCATGGTTGTACAGCAACGGACAGATCAGAGAAAAAATGGGGGAAATGCTGAGAAAGGTATGGAGAGGAGAAGGTTTCCCGGAAGAATGGAGGGAGGGACTGATAACACCAATACATAAAAAAGAGACACCGGAGATGTTAACAATTATAGAGGAATAACCCTCCTGTGTACTGCGTATAAAGTTTATGCGGTGCTGCTGACAGAAAGACTGAGAAGGGAGATGGAGGATAAGGGAATGTTACCAGAGTCACAAGCAGGTTTTAGAAAGAGAAGAGGAACGATGGATAATGTGATAATATTACAACACGTATTTAAAAAAGAGTTAAGGAAAAAAGGAGGAAGCATCTATGATTTCTTTATAGACTTGAAAGCAGCGTTTGACAAGATTGATATGAAAGTATTGTGGAAGCCTATAGAAGAGAGAGGTATAAGAAAGGGTCTAATAGAAAGAGCAAAAGAGAGCACAAGAGCACAAGGAATGCAGTAAGGGTACATGGAGAGGTGACGGATTGGTTCTGGACGGAAAAGGGTGTAAGACAGGGATGCCCACTCAGCCTACTACTGTTTTCAATAATAATTGCGGACTTGGAAGAGGAGATGAGGAAAGGGCAAGTAGGAGGGATCCAAATTGGAAAAGAGAGGTTCTGGTCGTTAGCATACGCCGATGATCTAGTTCTACTAGCAAAAAGCGAAGAAGGAATTAAGGAGATGATAAAGAAAATAAAAGGCTACCTAAAGAGGAAAAGACTGCAGTTAAATACGGAGAAATCTAATATAATATGCTTTAGGAAAGGAGGAGGTAAAAGGAAGGGGATAGAATAGAAATGGGGAGGAGAAAAGATAAAGAAAATCTCAGAATTTAAATATTTAGGCTATGTGTTTAAAAAAAATGGCGAAAATGAAGGGCATATTAAAGATCTGAAAAGGAAAGGAAATATAGTAATGAGACAAGTATGGAATTTAGGTGAGCGTAAATTTAGGGAAGATTTTAAGAAAAGACTGATGCTCTTTAAATATTTAGTATTAGGGGTGATATTGTATGGAGCAGAAGTTTGGGGGTGGAGAGAAAGGGAAGAATTGAAAAAGATCCAAAAGAAATATATAAAATGGACCCTCGGCTTCGACTCTTGCACGCCGGATTATATTGTATACAAAGAAACAGATATTGATAGAATAAGGACAATCGCAGGGTGTAGGGCGGAGAAGTTTGAAGAGAAAGCAATGAGAGAAGGAAATAGAAAACTACTGGTATAATGCGTAAAGGAAAGAGAAAAGGAAGGAAATATAAGAGGAGTGGAGAAGGAGAGAGAGAAGTTTTATAGGCAGAATGGTTTCAGTTCGGAAGGAATTAGAGGACTTAGAGAGAGGAATACGGAAGTGGAAGCAGTAGTGAAAAAAAAATGAGAGGGAAAGATTGGAGCAATGGATAGAAGGGAAAATAAGAAATTCGACATATAACAGTAGGTACAAGGAAAGGATGATGGTTGGCACTCCGAAGTATCTGAGGACGACGGGAGAAAAAGGAAGCCAAAAGTTGATAGCAAGATGGAGATGCGGAAATCAGGAGGAAAGAAATAGATACTGGAAACCAGAAGAGGGAAGAAGGTGTCAGATATGCAATAAAGAAGAAGGAACATTAGAACGCATAATGAGTCATATAGAGATAAGGATAGGCGTGGAAGAGATTTTGGGGGAGGAAGGAAAAAAGGAGACAATAGGGTGGATGAGACAAGTCAGGAAAATGAGAGAAATGTGTGGGAGAGAGAGAGAGAATGGAAGAGAAATTATGTGCATATGAGGTTAAGGACAAATATGTAAACCAAGCTTCTTGGCTTAAGGTCGTAAGGCCATCCAATAAAGTTATTATATACAGGGTGTATCTGAAATGATGCACTAAACTTTAAGAGCATATTCTAGAGGTCAAAATAAGACTTTTTTTCCCATGAACATGGGTCCGCGAATGAACCCTCCTCCGAGCTAGAGGCCCCTAAAGTTTGAGGAAAAAATTAAAAATTGGCTGTATTTCAGAAAAAAAATTATATCGCCGAATAATCGCAGTCAAATTGAAAGCAGAAAATGTTCGTACTTCAGCCGTAAGTTTTTAACAATGAATTTCACACATTTTCGAATTTTAGCTCGGAGGGGGGTTCATTTGCGGACCCATGTTCATAAGAAAAAAAAGTCTTAGTTTGACCTCTAGAATACTCTCCTAAAGTTTAGTGCTTTATTTCAGATACACCCTGTATATTGTAGGAATCGCAAAAGATCAAAAAGTAAGGAATAAGGAACTGGAAGTGATAGTTAGATACTGGAAGCTGAAAATGGGAGATACATGGTATAAATGGAACGAGAGTAAAGAGCAACTAGTAGAGCAAAATTTTTTTACTAAAGCATAGAAGAAACAGACACTGACAGAGCATTCTTTAATATTCTTTCATAAAGAGCAAGAAAGTAGAAAGGCAGGAGAAAAGATGAAGAAAAATATCAAGATTATTTTTTGAAATATAGCAGGACTATTAAGAAAAGATAAAGATTTTTGGAATTATTTGAAAGAATATGACATAATTAATCTCACGGAAACTTGGATAGAAGAGAACGGATGGAAGAAGATAGAACAGTTGCTGCCAGCAGATTTCAACTGGGAAGTTCAATATGCACTCAGAGACAAAAAGAAAGGAAGAAAAGCAGGAGGCATGATAACAGGAGTTAGGAAAGTTATAAAAATAGGAAAGGTACATAAAGAAACCCAAGGAATAATCAGCTACGAAATCCGCATAGACGAAGAAAAATGGAAAATAATATCAGTATACAACAACGCAGGAAAAAAGATATTCCTAGAAGGCTTAGAAGAAGAACTAGAAAAAGAAGGCTGGAGAAGAAAACGATAATAGGAAGACACTTTAATGCAAGAATAGCAGAAAAAAAGGAAATCATGTGGAACGGAGAAGAGGAAACAGGAACAAGGAAGTCAAAGGACAAATTAATAAATAAACAAGAAACAGAGTTACTCGAAAAAGTTCAAAAACTCGGGCTAGGGATACTCAACGGAAATAAAAAAGCAGACGAACAAGGAGAATGGACGTTTACAGGAGTATTAGGCAGTTCAGTAATAGACTGTGGAATCTGCAACGCGGAAGCTTGGGAAAAAAATAGAAAGGTTTCAAATTGGGGAAAGAATAGAATCAGATCATTTGCCGTTGGAATTACAATTGAAATCAACATATAATAACATCAATAACGACAATAAAAGAAGAAGGAGAAAAAGAAGAAGAAGAGGAAGGAAGAAGAATAGAAGATTGGTCAGAAGAAGGAATCAACATATATAAAAAAAATTTAAAGAGAAGAAAAACAGAAAATGAAGGAATACAAGAAGAATGGAATGAATTAATCCAAGAAATACAAAAAGCTGTAAATAAAAGAGAAATACAGATAAAGAGACGAAGAATAGGAATGAAAACGTGGTGGGACAAAGAATGTACAGAAAGCAAAACAAGATTAAATCAAGCATTCAGAAAGACGAAGAAAGGAACAATAGACAGAAAAAAATATAGTAAAGAAAAGAAGAGACATGCTAATCTTTGCGAAAGAAAACAGAACGAGGAAAGAGAGAATGAACAGAAAAAGATAATGGAAATAACAGACAAGAATGAAATTTGGAAGTACATTAAAAAAGAAAGAAACAGAAAAGAAAAACCGAATGGAAAAATAATAGAAGAATGGAGAAAACACTTCATGGCACTACTAGAAGGAGAAGACTCAAGAAATACGGATTTAGATATAAACGAACCGCAAAATGAACCAGAAAAAGAAATAGAGGACATTGACAGAGAAGAAATAATAAAAGAAGAAATAGAACAAGCAATAAAAAATCTAAAAGAAATCTGCGGCCAAAGATGGAGTGAAAAACGAGGCATGGATATACGCAGACGAAAAAACAAAAGAGAAATTAAGAGAAATACTTCAGAACATATGGAAAAATAGAGAAATACCAAACGGATGGAAAGAAGATCTAATTTACTCAATACACAAGAAAGGTAGCAAAATGGAAGTAGGAAATTACAGAGGTATCACGTTGCTGGACACTGCACACAAGATATATGCAATTATACTAGAAGGAAGACTAAGAAAGGAAGCGGATCGATTGAAAATTCTCCTGGACACACAAACAGGATTCAGAAAAAGAAGAAGTTGCTTGGACAACATTTATGCACTGAAAATAATAGCAGAGAAGATTATCACAAAGAAGAAAGCGAAGT
This sequence comes from Formica exsecta, assembly GCF_003651465.1. NCBI lineage: Eukaryota > Metazoa > Arthropoda > Insecta > Hymenoptera > Formicidae > Formica > Formica exsecta. The sequence continues at coordinate 45,553 of NW_021852421.1, forward strand.
TGCATATATTCTTCGCAGATCTTAAAGCAACTTTTGACAGGGTAAATAGAAAACTACTATGGAAAAGAATGAAGGAATACGAAATAAATAAAAAACTCATCAAAAGAATAACGGATATATACAAAGAAACAGTAAACAGGATTATAGTAGGATACAAATACACAAAAAAATTCTGGACGGAGAGAGGGTTAAGGCAAGGATGTGCACTGAGCCCTCTGCTGTTTGTTATATTTATAACGGACTTAGAAGAATTTTTAAAAAAAAGACAAAATGGAGAAATTGTAATAGGAAAGAAAAAGATTTATATCCTAGCGTACGCAAATGATCTTGCAATGATAGCAGAAACAGAAAACGACATGAAAAGAACGTTAAAAAGTTTAAAGAGGTATTTTGACCAAAAAGAACTCACACTGAATGTAGACAAATCTAAAATTCTAGTCTTCAGCAGAAAGGAAAGAAGAAAACAAGAGAGAAAGTGGAAATGGAAAGGTTAAAATCTGGAAAAAGTGAAGGAATTTAAATATCTAGGATACACATTCAAGAAAAACAATAAAGATGATGAACATGTGAAGGACGTGGTAAAAAGAGCAGCAGCAGCAATGACACAGATATGGGAAATAGGAGAGAGAAAATTCGGCGGTGACTTCGACAAAAGAATGATGTTCAACGTTATGGTGAAAAGTATCATACTTTATGGAGTAGAGATTTGAGGATGGAAAGAATGGAAAGAAATAGAAGCATTACAGTTAAGATATATATACGGTGGACACTAGGACTGGACAGATGTACACCCGGACATATAGTAAGAGAAGAGACAAAAACAGAACAAATAAGTATAGTGGCAGGAAGCAGAACACTGAAGTATCAAGACAGAATAAAAAAAGAAACAGAAAATGAAATACTCAAAGAATGTAGAAGAGAGATGAATGGAAGAGAATGGGAAGAAACAGATCGGGACAAAACAACGAAGAAACTACTTGAAGAAAGCGGAACAAACTAATGGGAAAGGGAAGCAAGAGAGAACAAAGGAGAGAATACGATAGATGAATGGACCAATAAGTACAAGGAAAATAAAAAAAAGAGAAAGAAGAAACAAGACAAATGAATCAACCTCAGCGAAAGAATACAAAAATTGGATTACACTAAAAAGAGCAAGTTACATTGGGCAAAAAGGAAAGGGCAAACTAAAAACGATAGCAAGATTTAAATGCTGCAATGAATGGAGAGGTAATAGATACTGGGATGAAAGCAACAAAAAGATATGTAGAATCTGCGAAGAAAAAGAGACATGGCAACACATAACAAAAGAATGCAGTGTAACGAGAACAGTAAATAAAGAACATAAATAAGTCAGAAAAAGGAGAAGGGTTAGAATGGATGTTAAAAATGAATAAAATAAGGAAAGAAAAAGAAAAAGAGAAGCAAGAAAGAAGAAGGAAAGAAGACGGATAATAATGAAATAAATATAAAATAAAAAATGTAAAATGTAAATACATGTGAATATAAGAAAGCAAAACCATGTATCCCGAGAAGGGAATCATTATCTTTAATAAATAAATATATATATATATATATCTCACGAAAGGGAAAAAGATTCGCTTGAATCTAGCAACTAAGCGTGAATGCCAATCTTGACAGTTATCAAGATCTCGACTAATCACACTTAGCGACCCGCGAAAGGGAAAGAAGATTCGCTTGAGTCTAGCAAATAAGTGTAAATGCCAATCCTGACAGTTATTAAGATTTCGGCTAATCACACTTAAGAACTCACGAAAGGGAAAAAGATTCGCTTGAATCTAGCAACTAAGCGTGAATGCCAATCTTGACAGTTATCAAGATCTCGACTAATCACACTTACAATTAGGGATCCGCGAAAGGAAAGGAAGGTTCAAAGGAGAGGAGATGCAAAATATTTAATAAGCAGAAATAATTTAATAATACAATTAATAAATATTTATGTATGGATACTACAATAGTTAAAGATTCAAATCATTAGCAACATATTGTTTCCTTTGGGAGGAAGGAAGGGAGGATAAGAAAATGATGTAAAGAAAGAAAAAGAAAATCTTTAATAAACTCACTACTCGTTGTGTGCGAAGGTGACGAATTTAAAAATCTCTCTGAATAAGTGAACCAAGGTCTATCTCATGGACTCGGCTGTGCGGAAACGGTGACTCAGAGATCCGCTCAGTTGTTATAACGTTGATTGTGATGTTAATGCTCTTGACACTAAATGCCACTTATCATCAATGATATTCTAAGTGATATTCTAAGTCTTTCAGTTGTATGGGAAATTACACTCTGCACTCGCACAACTGTAAGAGCCGCGGAGGAAAAAAGAACCGTGGAGATTATGAATTGAGTATTGACTGCATCGAGAACTGAAGACAAAAATGGATTGAAAGTTGAAGGTAGATTAAGTTGAAAGCTGAAGACAGACTATATCGAGAGGCGAAGATAGATTGACTTTTCGAGGGAGGGTTTTGCGTATCCTCGAATCTTAGTGTCTCCTCGCGTACCCTCTCCATTAGGCAAGCAGAATCCTTTTTTAACAAATCAAATCTTTAAATGTTGCCCCTCTCATGAAGGCGTCTCCTTTCCAAAATAAGGTCCAGAAGATTGCGTTTATTGGTATAGATCTTTGTTTTAAAAGCTAAGTCCTGCCCATTGAAGAGTCCGCCATGATCGGCTAAGTTTTATTATTCACTTGAGTTTTACCTCAAGCAGATAACGCGCAAGGGTGGTCTGGCAGACGAGCACGTGGTGTCAAGTGTCGCGAGTTTCTGTCATGGATCATATTTACATCGATAAAGTATCGCTCTAGTTCTTAGAAAGACCTTTAATCAAGAATCTCCTTATATCGTGTTTTCGCTAGTGGATTTTAGAGTTGAAATATTATTTGATCCGTCTGTTTGTCTTTTGCATGCGCATGGTTTACATTTCGAGCGTTCTCACGGCTCGAGTATCTTTTATTTTCTATTTAAAATTCTTAAGAGTGGGCCTTTGTATTCGAATATTTATCGCACATGATTTAGGTTCTGATATTGTTTCTAAAATATTAGTCTCGCCTGCTAGATATTCCTTGGTTTAATGTTTACATCAAGTGCAGAGAATTTCCAAAATATAGACGTTTAATATTACGTGAAAGAAAAGAATCGTGGAGTTCACCGGACGTAACACCAAATATTTTCGAAATGTGTCGTTGTTTAAGTAGAAACCACGATCTTTACTGTAGCAATTCAGAAATGTTCTACTGGCCGGAGTAACAAAATCAGATTAGAAGAACAACGACACTTCTGTCTTCTAGCGACTGACTTCGCAAACAGACTTGTGAGATTATTCCTCCATGAAGATATCGTTTCAAGCATACCTCCTGTAGTTTGATTCTGTAACTCGTTATGCCATCGTTATGTGGTCATAACGACAGTCTTCGGTTCGTTATATAACGAGATATCACTGTAACGACAAACGCGATTCTGTACGCGAGTGGTAACAAGTTTCATCGCTATTGATACCGAAAAACGTCAGTGAATTGTTGTTGTGTCGCTATCATAACGCGGGGCCCATTATCCCTCGCTATTGCGTAACGACAGTTAGAAGTGATTAAAGTGACTGTATGAATGTATGAAAAAAGCCTGTACGTGCCTAGCAACTGTGACAGTTACTTTCAAGGTCAATTTTAAGGTTGGGCACTTTCAGAAAAAACGTTTGATACAAAGGTTTCTTATTTTTTCACGTACAATTCGAATCTGTAATAAAAAGTACTATGTTCCTTTAAAAAATTCAACTTCCGGTCCGGATGGCGCATTTCCGGTCGGAATCAAAAGTTGAAAATATCACCATTCGATAGAGCATACCCGATTTACTTAAAAAATGTTCGCGATTTTTGATTGCCATTTATTTTTATTTTAAAAGGGGTGTACGCGTGGTCTGGGACACCCTGTATATTACAAGGTAAGATGTACACGTGACTTTCTCATTGCTTAAACTGATATTTCATGAGCAATGAGCAGCAGCAGAATTTTAGTTACTAAAATCGATCCAATTACCGGTTAACTTACTAGCATCGATTTGGTGATGCCCATGAAATGTCATCTTTAGACGCATAATGATAACGTGAAATAGCGTCGTTTCATTATCACGTTATGTAGCGCCAAAGTATTGTTATTGACAGTTATGGAATCGGACAGTCGTTATAGGTCTCTCGTTACATGCAACAGAAGTCGGTATCGTTACCATACCGTTCCATGTTGCTAAAAATATACCGAGTTACAGAATCGCACTGTTGTAGACTTAACTTGAAATGTGAGTTTTTTGAGTTGTGACATTGTTTTTCTAGGAGTGCGATATGTTACAGGTTGTTACACACAGTTACATACAGTTATATATGAATATATGTATTCTCATGACAGGTCTTATTACCTTATTTATTAAAACTCTTGTATATAATTATATATAAGTCAAAAATTATATACTATAGAATTAGATTTTCCCATATATATCTTCCTCTAAATTATATATTTAGTATATTATAGAAAAAATAAAAATTAAGAAAAAAATAAAAATTTTTTATTATTTGTATACTTTATGTATTGATATTTATTTTATATATCCTGTATTTTTTCAGTTACCATTACCAGGAGGAGAAACTACAGAACGTCAATTAACATTAACTATTTGGGCAACAATGGGAAAAAAGCTGGAATTTAAACCATTACCTGGATTTGATCCTGACCTTGATAATTTGCAATATTATCGTGCTCAGCAAGAAATTGATTGTGATGAAGTATATCCTGGAATATATATTGGCGATGGGTAAGTATAGGAATAAATATACAGGGTAGGCAATTTTAATGTATCCACTGAAATATCTTAAAATCTATAAGTTTAAGATAAAAATGTTTTAGACAAAAGTTGTATGATTCACAGGGGGACACATAATGAAAATATGGACTTGATCTTGAATGACATTTTCAAGGCCAAGTCAATGTGATCATCTTACTATAATACTTTTATGTACAGAATAATGAGACAAATCAAATAGTGTAAAGAAAAAAAAATAGTTTTTATACTTTTTTACATTTGTATTTTGTTCTAAAAAAATACATTGTAAATAATTACATATCTTTTCTTAAAAACAATTATTTTTTTTACTAATTGATTTGTCTCATTATTCTGTACATAAAAGTATTACGGTAAGATTATCGAAAACTAAATATTTTACGAGATATTATATTTTTTATATCAAAATATGTCAGATTAAAATATAAAATAACTCAAAAAGTACTTAATAAAAAAATACTTTATTATAGTGTTTTGAAAAGCTTTCCAACTTTTGTCTAAAACATTTTTGTCTTAAACTTATAGATTTTAAGATATTTCAGTGGATACATTAAAATGGCCTACCGTGTACATATTGTTGCGTTCAATCTCGAAATATCTCAAAGGCGCGCAATACTACCGGCACTCGCGTACCACGTCGTAAATAAAGAATACTCTGTTAAAGAAAAACAAACGGAACTTTAATAACACAGAACTCAACTAAACGCAAACACAGATCAGATAATATCAGTAATCGTAATTACAAATTTGTGCGCACGGGATGACATCCGTCGCGAGACTAAGATGGCGGCTCTTCTCACAAAATGTCCGCCGTTGTTTAACAACAATCTCCCTAGCAACATGCTAGGGGATGATTTCCTAGAGACGGATACAACAAGTTTCAGAAATAACCGGTCAGACGACACGCAGAGACGAAACACGCAGGGACGCACGCAACGATATATAGACAGGGTATCCCAAAGCACCCTTGACAATGCTCGTGAGCAGGTAGAGCATAGTAAACGGAACAGAAAAGTCTTGTACCATTTTGCAATTTTTGCAATCATTATCGAAATATTAATTAAAAAGGATTGGCGAATGAGCGCGTTTCTCACGGCTAGACTGTAGGACGTACGCTCTAGGTGTGCCAGCGGCGAGCTTCGCAGTATCGCATGGCAACGAAAAGTTTGGTGGCCCCGCGACAAGAGTCGGGGTATGCGCGTGCAGCGAGCGGCCATTAATAAAAATTACTAAATGATTTAGATAAATAATGCTAACTAAATACTTACCTAATAATTACAAAAAGAATTAATTATTAAATAATGATATTATTATTATTATTATTATTATTATTATTATTTTATTATTATTTTTTCACGTTTCGTGGAAAAGGAAACAGAAAGATAAGAGAATTTGATGCTGCAATAATATACTTACGAAAAGAAACGATCGAGTATCAATCGTGAATTACGGTCCTTCATCAAAACTATGATACAACACAATAAGAAACAAAATTAGAATTGTGAATGCTGAAAATAAGATACTTATGAAAAAGAAACATAAAGAATCTATCGTGTGAATTTACGCTTATAAGCTTTCGTTAATTTACTATTCACAATTACTATAGAAAACAATGCAATCGTTTTCTATCGGTTTCTTTTGGTTCCTTCATCAGGATTGTGACAAATGTTCGTACAAGAATAGTCGAATACACATATCAAAGAGTATAAAGCCTCCGCTAGTATAAAATAATAAACATTTCCCGCTTTATGTATCGAAATAAGATATCTTCCATATACTTTGTAATTGCTCTGAGGATGGTCCAAAAAAAGGACCGAAACGTACGCTTTTTGTGATTTTGTTTATCACGTAGTCAAAATATCAATGTAATTTGATTGTAATAAAACATATGCGCACGAATTACCGCGCTGGCTCTTGATTGCCTTTTATTTTCTTCGTATGATAAAAAATTTAAAGTTAAAAAAATAAAAATTAAAAAATTAAAATTAAAAAAATAAATATAAAAAAATTTCGTGTGCAAAAAAAACTTAGCGCTTTTATTTCAATTAAAATTAACATTATGAATAAAATATAATAAAAACTATAAAATAACTTTATGTTACGTCCGGGCGACTCCACGATTTCTTCCTTCCGCGAAGTGTCGGCAATGATCATCGATTGGTGAAACAAACGAATCGCTCAGTAAACAGACCAACGTAAGGGATCGGTGAGGAAACCATGTCGGTCTCCTCGAGATAAATAAAAATCAATAAATATCCCTTAGTAAAATTTGCCAGCGAAAAAATAAAGAGGCATCGACAAAATAATATAAAATTTTCTAACGAAATACCCAACAAACACAGCGGCATCAACAACAATATAAAATTTTCTAACGAAATACCCAACAAACACAGCTGCATCTATAATAATAAAAATTTTCCAACAAATATTCATTAAACACAGCTGCACCAATAGCAATAAAAATTATCATAGGAAAATAGGACCTTTTTCTAATCTGAACACGTGCAAGGAATCTTCGAACGAATATCGAACTCACCAACGGACGATCACCACGGGTAAAACGTGAAAAGTAGGAGAAACACCCCGCCTAACGAAGACACTGGCACATTTTTAATTTGCTAAGATTGAAGGATCCCCACTGTTGCGCAAATTCAATTCGTCAAAGTTTTGGAAGATTCCCACTCTTAGAATTAGAATACGCCCCAAAAAGAAGATTATACAAAGAGAACTCGCGAACACATCACATTTTCCGTAACTCTCAATCCGAGTGCTCTTATTATTCTGCAACTTTCAATCCGAGTACTCTTGTTCTGTGTCGTGACTCGCGGGTTAGTTGTGAAAACCAGTGTCTTCATCAGCGGGGTCTTTCAACCATCAACAACCACAACCAACCAACCGAAGCAGCGCTTAAAGGCGCCAATCTCATATTAGCTACTACTAGGAAAACACCGATTAAAAGTAAGTCGCTACCAACCAATTTTCCTTCACGCGAATTCCACTTAGAAATTGTTACCTTATCATTTTCTATAGTAAAAAGGATCACCTTGCGTATTTCAATCAAGCGACTTCATTAGCGAACTAAACACATACACCGAGTTTATCGCAGGACTCGGAGGGCGTTGGCTCGAGCTGATTCACAAACAATTAAGATAGTTAATCAATATATCGCTAAGATCAATTATAATTTAGTCAAAGCGAATAGAATCGTTAGAATAATTAATAACATTAACAATCACAAATGCGATTCTACACACGCCTACACACATCCTAGTGACTTCATCACCCCAAGATCTCCTCCCCATTTTTCTCCAAGCTACTTCCCAGTATACTCCCCCGAACCCCTTTCTCCTGAACCACCTTCCTCCCCGAGATCATTCTCATCATTATCGACGATAATCCTTAACAATTCACCCCCTCCTTCTCCCTTTTCGGAGTCCGACGACTTCGAAAAGGCCATTCAGGAGTTCTGCGAAGAACTGCCCGACTTAGAATCAGATTCGTCCTACCAGGACTAAATTAAACTAAATTTAAATCTCCTTTCACTTTCTCTTTATGATCCTTACTTCCTACCTCATTCACACACACACGCGCGCGCACACGCACACGCCCATACACACACACGCGCGCGCGCACACACACATACACACACACGCGCGCGCGCACACACACATACACACACACGCGCGCGCGCACACACACATACACACACACGCGCGCGCGCACACACACATACACACACACGCGCGCGCGCACACACACATACACACACACGCGCGCGCGCACACACACATACACACACACGCGCGCGCGCACACACACACATATACACGACCTCCAACATTTCCATTACACATGTCGAATTTTTAGGTGTGACGAATATATTTCTTAAAATAAAAATAAAGGAAGACATTAGAGATATCGATGTAAACAGAAATACAAGAAACGAAAAATGAATCTGATCACTCATCGGCGCGTGACGATCGCCAACAAAAGTTAATCAAGAATCTTGCCGGAACAGTTGGCAGTGATTACGTCGGAAGTAGAAAGTTCCGGTCACAAGGGAGGTTCTGGCGCACACACAACATAATCTCGGGAATTCTACTACGGGAGTAAAGTGCGGTGACGATGGGGTAGATGGGCGGAAGTTGGTGTTAACGGAGGTGCAGCGAAGGTTGCGGGAGGTTCTAAATGTGCGGCGTTCCCGTGTCCGCGCTGTATGTTACATATGTAGTTACCAAGTGTACGTGAAGAGACACAGGCGTGACCGAAAGTCTCATAACACTTGGAAACAGGTGGCGTACTCTCGTACTCTCATCTTATTGCCTCGACTAGTTCGTGCCAGAGGCAGAGAGAAAGAGAGAGAGAGAGAGAGAGAGATAAAGAGAAACGGGATGAGGAAGAAGAAGAGAGAGAGAGATAAAGAGAGAAGTTGAATCTCGCAAAAGTAGGAAAAAGGACGAGAATACGAGAAGCGACAAAG
>NW_021852421.1:55526-57305 GCF_003651465.1 Formica exsecta
CCCGCGTAAAAGAGATTAAATTCTCTTACCGAAAAGGGACCACCGAACGAACGTCTGAATAACCAGCGTAATAGCGACTCAGTCGTTTACCTGCTTTTCAGACCTGTCAGTTCGTTCCACCCGATTCCAAACGCCACGAGACGTTTAACTTCGGGATAATAAAAGATAGTTGTTGCACCCTTCCGTCGACTCATTCTTCCCCGACTCTGGACGTAACATTTACATAACAGCGCAAGTTTTTTCTGCACACGAAATTTTTTTATATTTATTTTTTTAACCTTGATTTGTGAATTTTTATTTTTTTAACTTTAAATTTTTGAATTTCCGAAATTTAATTTTGTGTGTCTTGTATTTTCTTTTCTTAAATATACGTTTGAGTATATTTGGATTAAATAAATATGAATAATTATTTAGATATAAATAATTTATTATTTGTATATATGTATATAAATATTTTAAAAATATATAATAATTATACATTTGTACGATCAATTTTAAGTTCTACACTCTCTCTTATGCCACATATATATATTGTATTGCATTTTATTTGCTTCTGTAAATAGAATAATTGCTAAAAAATTACCTTTTTTTAAAAAAAAGTGAAAAATAGGCGCCAAGTACACGCGCACAAGCGCCTTTTGCTATAAAAAAAACTCTTATACAAAATAGTGTTATTTCAATTTGTTGTGAAAAATTCTTATACAAAATAGTGTTATTTTAATGCAAAAACATTGTCATATTCAAACTAAAAAACTGTTTTACAAAATAGTTGTTTTAATATTCTACAAAAATAGTGATATAAAAATATTGCGCCAATTAATAAAAATTTATGTTACAAAATTCATTTATTATTATTTCTAATATTAAAAATTGCAATGTGATCAAAATAGTAGAATATATTTAAGTGAAAAAAATTTTTAATTCAAAAGACAAATTTAAGTATAAAATAACTTTTCAATTAGAGAAAAACTTGACGCTGCTAAATTGAATATATGCTAATCTAATTAACGTGTTATTTATATTTTGAATTTAACAGCGCCAAGTTTTTCTCTAATTGAAAAGTTATTTTATACTTAAATTTGTCTTTATGTTTTTGCATTAAAATAACACTATTTTGTATAAGAATTTTTCACAACAAATTGAATAAACACTATTTTGTATAAGAATTTTTTTTTAGCAAAAGGCGCTTGTGCGCGTGTACTTGGCGCCTTTTTTCACTTTTTTAAAAAAAAGGTAATTTTTTAGCAATTATATCATTCTTTTTTTTACTATGTGCTATATATTATCTTATTTCAATTTACGTGCAGTCAGATTAAATGAATATATCTATTATATTTCTGATTTAAAAACCAATCCTATTATATCTTTGATAAATATATGGAATACACGTATCATAACTTATATAATTTATATTATATTATAACTTATATTATAATAACTTATATTGTAACTTAAATATAAATTAAAAAGTGATAGATGTTATGTTTTTTTTTAAATATTTAAGATCTTAATTTTATTGATATGAAACTGATAATCCGATTTATATTTATCTGTAGCTGCATATAATGCATGACAAATAAATATATGACAAACTATATGACACTCGTTTGACAAATGCACTCAAATATGTATTCTTGATGTGTATATCTATATTAACTGATATGAATGTCTATATCGATAACTGCTCGCAGTTATCCATAGTGGCTTTTGACAGGTATAAGTTAAATTTTCCAGAGTGCAACATTATATAGCGTAGCACTCTTTCATTTATAAAAAGGT
>NW_021852421.1:63738-69956 GCF_003651465.1 Formica exsecta
TCATATAGTTATTTGTCATGCATCATATGCAGCTACAGGTATAAGTAACATTAGTAAAACATAGTCTGTAAGATTAATGTGTATAAGTCTTATACATTTCTATTTATGTTTTATTTCCATTTGTATTTATTTTTTTTATAATTTATAACTTTTTATAATTTATAAATACATTTATTTTACAATGAAACTAGAAAAGAAACTAGAAAAATTTTTCAAACTGTTGATAAGATTTTGACAAAACCTGCAGCAACATGTCTATTGCAAACCAACATATTGTAATCAATCCTTGTCTCGATGTTAAACAGAACAAAATTATCGATAATGTCAGTTTTAATACTAAATTTCATTTGCCAAATATATATACCAAATAGCATTCTGACAGATGGAAAAATATTATGTAACAGATCTATTATATTCATTAACGATATTAAAACACCTTCATCTAACTCAAGCGATGCATCGAAACAAGAATTGATTACAATATGTTGGTTTGCAATAAACATGTTGCCACAGGCTTTGTCAAAATCTTATCAATAGCTTGAAAAATTCTTCTAGTTCCACTGAAAAATAAATGTATATTTATAAATTATTTAGAAAAATAAATAGAAATTTAACCTTACAGACTGCGTTTCACCAATGTTATTTATACTTATCTGTAGCTGCATATGATGCATGACAAATAACTATATGACAAACTATATGACACTCCTTTGGCAAATATACTCAAATATGGATTCTTGATGTGTATGTCTATATTAACTGATATGTGTGTCTATATCGATAAATGCTCGCAGTTATCCATAATGGCTTTTGAAAGATATAAGTTAAATTTTCCAAAGTGCAACATTATATAGCGTAGCACTCTTTTATTTATAAGAAAGTGAAACTGCAAAATTCTTCGTGATACTTGTGGATAGTTGAATCAGGTATAGAATACAAACACACACATATCTTATAATAAACATATTATAAAATACACATATCTCTTTCTTATCATAAATATAGAATATCTTTATATGTAATGCAATGTTATGTTTTGTTTTTACACATAGCATAAATTACTTTTGCAATATTTTATTTGTCTCTATAAATAAGATAAGAAAATATTCTATACATTTATGACAGGATGTTTATATTCTATTCTATATATGTTTACTATCAGATATGTGTGTGTGTATTTTATACCTGATCCAACTATCCGCAAGTATCACGAAGAATTTTGCAGTTTTACTTTTTTATAAATGAAAGCGTACGCTATATAACACTGCACTCTTGCATTGCAAATTTAACCTATACCTGTCAAAAGCAGGTATGGATACGAGCAGTAACATCACGAAGTGCCGCTAGCGCTATCTTATGTCGAAGGCTCCAACCGTACAAAATTCGCGCATTGGGGACTTGCGTGAATGATGAGCGTTGATGATGATAATGATAATGACGTGGACGTTTCTTAAGAAGAAAATTTCATATTAAGACTTTGCATCATGATATATCTATTTACAAAACACGTAGAGCAAAAATGAAGACACTTTCTTTATGTAATTCATATTTAGGCTATCGATTAAGCCTAGTAAGAGCTTGATCCGTTCATCGGTTATATTGAAATCTGAAAATCTCAAAAATTTCAATACTCTCAACGGGCCGACTCGCGTGAAGATACACGGTGCGTCTTGCTGTTGCGCGCGATTTTTAACTACGCGCTTACTTGGCGCGAGACACTACCGTGTCTCTTGATAGAATACAATGTTAAATAAATAAAAGAATGCAAAATTTCACAATTTTAATATTTTCTGCACCTTACATTAAATAGATCTACTTAAGTTATAAAAAATAATTCAATTGAATATTATGCATTATTTTTTTCTATTTATTTAGCGTGATTTTTTTGATTTCACTTCTTTTTATGCTAATATTTTATGTTGTTTTTCCGTGTTATTAATACAATAGATAAAATGTAATTTATAAATATAAGTATTGAGAAGATAATATTTTTGATGGCGATAAATTTTTCTAAAGTAAATATAATTTTTGAGAAGATAATATTTTTGATGGCAATTAATTTTTGTAAAGGACTATTTTGGCTGGAGAAAGATATACTTAGCGCTTTTTTTACATCTGTGATGTTTTTTTTAGATGGGTTTCACATATTTTTGCAAAGTTTATTTTAAAATATTAATAACATCAATATATCAAAAAATATATACGTGCGTGTGTGCGTGCGTGCGTGCGTGCATGCACGCGTGTGTGCAACTATCATCATGTCTTTTAATAATTGCAATAATACTTTTGTTCTTACTTTTTCTCTTTGTTTTTTCGTATGTTCTGCATATTTGTTATTATTTATACCTTATATTGTAATAATAAATAAATGCTACTTTGTTGTATTAATAATGCAACATAAGTATGCTAAATAAAAATATTCTTGTATTACGCAATAAATTTATAAAATGATACAAAATCGACGAGCTCAAAAAATTTATTTAAAAAAAAGTCAAATTTTAAATCTAATGATAGTAAGATTTATTAACTTTGAAATTTCACGGGCAAAACTATTACTAAATTCACATATCTCAATCACATATTCTCGTTCTTCTTTTACATTTTCTAATAGTAATAATAATAATAGTAATAATAAAATACATTTATTTTAATTTAATATTAATAACACATTTAAATAATATATATTATTTTGATACCGTAATAGCACATACCCAGTGACCATCATATTTCGACATACTGCTATGCGAGATGATTTGTATATGATTTCGCATAGCTAAATAGGCTCTATTTTTTCGGGACATTGAATTCTCCATGTATCACGAAGATAGAAAGAAGAGCAATTTTTTAGTAACATTTGAAATGCGTCCATACGGATATCTTCTGTTATAGCCAGAAAAGGCTATATACGAATTTCTAGATATATAGTATTTTAGAGATATTATTTTATACAATAAGACATTGCTCAACGTGTAACGCGAAACAGATCACGTTACGAACGCTGACCGAGCGAAGCGCTGACAACGCGAGCCACGCGCGAAGCCCGAGCGACCGCGCAATCACTTCATTGCGAAAACGCGGAAATCAAGGTAAGCGGAATAAGGCCGTTGCGAAAATGCAACGTAGAGGTCCTACCTAAAAGCGAAAAGGACAATTACTAAAACTTTAAAGATTATTGTAAATATAATGTCAACGAATTATGTTTCTATTGTAACAAGAAAGACGAAATATATACTTATATTACATTTATTATACAGGGTGGCCGACCGAAAACGAAACTGGCATGCTTTTAGCATTTAACCTCATTTGTTCGAAAAACGCTCGGACAAGTCAATTTTATTTGCAAGGGGGACATGTTAATTGGCATACATGTTATTTCTGTTCACTTAACTTCAGCTCCAAAAAAGGGGTTAATTTCACCCTAAAAATTTTGCTAAAAAATACGCCTGTTTCGTTTTCGGTGGGCCAGTCTGTATATATTTATTATATATTAACGGGAGACGTTATCGCGTTTCTTGATTTTGCTATATAGTGTGTTTCATAATTCCCCTTTACGAATTATTCTATACTGCACAGAAAAAATGCGGTACATTACATAAATTATGAAAAATTATTATATAATATATTATTAATTTTATTTTAATATTTATGACATACATGCGTGCGTAAGTATTTATGCGTGCATGTGTGTGCGCGTACGTATGTGTGCGTATATGCGTGTGTGACCGAATTGTGTGTGCGCGTGCGTATACATATCAATGAATCTGGAACAATATGGCGTCTTACGAACAAAGCGACATACGCCTATCGGCGTATCAGTGAACCTGGACAACATGGTGTCTCGAAAAGTTACACATTTTTGGCCGAAAAATTCATATGAAATATCGAGATCTGTACATCAAGTGCATCTACCAGTGTCATTTTCATATTATTATATTCGGAAAAATGCATATTCTCGATTGATATGTTCATCTCTCGAAAGGATAGTCCGACATACGAGATATTTCGAACTCATTTTCTAAAATTTTCAAAAAACGTCCTCACTCTGGTAAATGATACACAGTAGCGTCTGTTTACAGTAAACAAAAAGACGACGAAAGATATACTTAGAGAGACGCTATCGCGTCTCTTGATTAATAGCCGCTCACTGCTCATGCGTACCCCGACTCTCGTCGCGGGGTCACCAAATTTTACGTTGCCGTACGACACTGCGAAGCTCGCCGCTGGCATGCCTAGAGCTTACATCCCACGGTCTAGCCGCGCAAAACACGCGCTCATTCGCCAATCCTTTTTAATTAATATTTCAATAATTATTGCGAAAATTGCAAAATGGTACAGGACTTTTCTGTTCAGTTCTACCTGCTCACGAGCGTTGTCAAGGGTGCTTTGGGACACCCTTTATATACATATACATATATATATATATATACTTCGTAAAGAAAAAATCGTCTTAGAATTGATTCAGGAATACGACTCTTTAAGGACAAACGTTTGTTCCGGATCACCCTGTATACATATACAGGGTGACCCATTTTAAAAGTTCCACCCTCATAACTTTTCGGGATCAACGTTTGGCTGCTCGAAGAATTTCATCAGCATCTAAAGATTGAATTGCTTCATTTATTCTACAGATCATATTGTCCCTCGTAGTCGTGCGTTCACGGTAAACCAAGTCTTTTATTCTTCCCCGCAAATAATAATCAAGGACAGTGAGGTCTGGTGATCGGGGTGGATAATTGATAGGACCGTATTTGCCTATCCACCTGTTAGGAAACATAACATTTAATGCTACACGAGCAACTCTGGATATATGTGATGGACATGCATCTTGCTGGAACCACATGTCCAGGCGCAATTGCAGAGGAAGATTTTCTAGTAAGATAGGAAGATCTGTCTTTTTCTTTACATTGATTGATTCGTATTGTTTGCAAAAATAAAAAGTAAGGAACGTGAAAAATAAATACTTAACAAAATATTATGTCACAATACTGTAACTTTCAAGCCTTATAACTCGAAAAGTACTTTATGAAAAAATACTTTATTAGTATATAAAATAACATATAGCATATATCATTTAAAGAACTTTTTAATGATTTTCTTATACAGAGCTACAGCAAAAAACAAGAAATATCTTAAAATGTTAGGTATAACACATTTATTGAATGCTGCTGAAGGAAAAAGATATGGATTTGTAAATACAGATAACAATTACTACGCTGATACAATGATAAAATATCTTGGCTTGCAAGTTACAGATTTACCTTCCGCAGATATCAGTAAATATTTTTATATAATAGCCAATTTTATTGATGAAGCAGTATCTACAGAAGGTAACTTAATCATATTTACATATTTTTGTTTGATCATGCGTGATATAATTTACATAAATAAAAAATTCGTAATTTCTCTTTAGGTAAAGTTTTTGTGCATTGCATGCAGGGTATATCTCGCAGTGCTACGTGTGTTCTCGCATATTTAATGATAAAGAAGAATATGTTAGCAACTGACGCTATACATTTAGTTCGCACAAATCGAGATGTTCATCCAAATAATGGTTTTCTTCAACAATTAGCAGAGTTGGATAATAGATTGCGTAGACAACGTTTACAATTACATTGAATATATGCGAAATATTTAGTTACAAATGATAATAATATTATTATTAAATGATATTGTTTTTTGAGATATTTGAATAAAAATAAATATACAATATATATACATATTAATAATTTAAATTAAATTAAAGCAATATAAATAAATATTAATTTAAATATTAATAAATAATTTGAGTTGATTTTCTTTTAATCTCAAGATGACAATAAAAAAATTTTTAATTACAAATATTCTTTCCAATTATAAAATTTTTATAATAAATGAAAGTAAATATAAAATAATTATGTTTAATAATTATTTAAAGGGGATTTTATAATCAAGTTTTTTGAAATTTGGTTTGTTTAATACAAATGTAAATAAACAAATTTTATTTGCTTATTATATTAAAATTATTTCCCGTAATTAATTTATATACATGGTGGCCCACGTAAAGTGTTACAAGCTAATAATTCTAAAAATATTTGTCAAATCAAAAAATTGTTCATGAGAAAGTTTCATGTTTTCGAAGGGTCTTTCTAACTACTAAACATAATATTGCCCCCACTCTCCCTCTAAAAAAGGCGGGGGTAACTTTAAAATTTTAAATGGTACCTCCCATTTTTTATTGC
>NW_021852422.1:0-251 GCF_003651465.1 Formica exsecta
ATATACGTAATTTTTTATTTACAATAAATATACATGATTTTTATTCACAACGGTATTTTATAATGTCCCCACGGTAGCGTATCGGTAGTTTCGGGTACGATATACCGCTTGTCATCGTACGGACTTAGAGCAATTTTTGTCTCGCGAATAGTGTATACTTCGCGAATAATTACACTTCGTGTAATTTAGATCTTATACAAGACTGGTGACGCGTCATTTCAATCTCTTCGTTCAAACACCGCGTGTAATCG
>NW_021852423.1:0-302 GCF_003651465.1 Formica exsecta
TCAAATGTGTTTCAGTGAGTTCCATTTTCAATGTCATAGAAACATGACAAAGTGAATATTAAATAAATAATCGCGTGTTAATATATATTAAGATCAAAAGGGAAAACGATGGTTTCTATTTAACTTTCTAAGAAGAATAATTTTGAGATTATTTAAACAAATAATGTGTATTCTGTTCATCAAGTATCATCATTCAAATATACTCTGTGTATATATATATTAACACGCGATTATTTATTTAATATTCACTTTGTCATATGTTTCTATGACATTGAAAATGGAACTCACTGAAACACATTTGA
>NW_021852424.1:0-940 GCF_003651465.1 Formica exsecta
TAGCACTACATTTAATATTTCTAACACCTTAACCTTCTTTAACAGTTTTTTTCTTAACTTTATAATAAGTGCGCGCTAAAATATAGCCATTAGTTGAGCTAGCTACCCATATTATAAGAATTAATAATATTATTTTAACAGTATTGATTGAAAATCCATTCTGCAAAGCAAAACCAATTAACAATAGCGTTGCACCGCTAGAATCTGTAATACCTGCTGCATGTAACCTAGTATAGAAATCAGGAAATCTAATTACTCCCACGCTTGAAATGATTACTGAACAAATGCCTAAAAATATAAGAACGGATCCTATCATAAATTATTAAAACAACATTAATCTCATTAGTGCTATAGTTGATATAAAACTAACGCTAGCATACAACAATGCTATATCAATTAAAAAAAAATTATTCAGAATGATTGATATTGCTGTTATGAGTACAACTACTTGCGTTGAGAAATTATTGAACGCTAAAACCTTATTGTACACATCACTTGACTTAGACACTATGCGGCACAACATTACACTCATACAGAACAACAGTGTATAGATAGCAATGTGAAGCATTTAAAGACTATGTAACTTCAGTAGATTTCTAAACGGATACTTCTTCATCGCCATCTTGATCATTTATTTCATCATCTATTTCACCATCCACTTCATAATCTTGGCTTTCTTGACTTGCATCAAGATCTGTGTTAAATTGACCATCAGAAAAATTTAATAAATTCGCTAGCTTACTTGTATTACTGCTGTAAACATTACTCATATTTCCTTTCATGTACTCCTTGCATCTACCTACCAAAAGGTTAAATAGCTCATGAGTATCCACCTGTTTTTCTGCTATTTCATATAAGGAAATTATGGTGTTTTTATGGTCTTTAAACTGAACTGTTTGAACTGGATTACTTGCTCCTGTATTTAAATCATGTGTTCTTT
>NW_021852425.1:0-217 GCF_003651465.1 Formica exsecta
ATTATCAATTTTATTATAAAATCATGGTTTCTTTATTCCTTTTTTTATTTTATGTCTAGTATCGCTGAATATGAATAGCTTAAATATTAAAATAAGGACAATTAAAGAGAACTAGATGAAGAAAAAAACTGAAAGTATACATACTGTCCAATTCTGCGTTATTATTATTAGCACTAATATTGCTGGATGCTCGAACATAAGACCGATGAGGTTTTTT
>NW_021852426.1:0-256 GCF_003651465.1 Formica exsecta
AACTGGTTGTCGAACGAAATATTTCCCACCAAAAACGTTTTGCATATGCGCTCTGGTTATTAAAAAAATAACATTTTATTCCAGAGACGATTTTTAATCGTGAGCTGGTTGTTTTAAGAAATATTTCACACTAGATGCGATTTGAATGTGTGCTCTGGTTATTAAAAAAATAACATTTTGTCCCAGAGGCGATTTTTATTCGTGTCCTGGCTGGTTTAAAAAATATTTTATTCCAGAAGCGGTTTGCATGTGCGCT
>NW_021852427.1:0-525 GCF_003651465.1 Formica exsecta
ATTTTTTAACAGTTAACTTATTATTATTATAGTATTAGTAATTTATTTTAAATTCTCTCTCTCTCTCTCCCTTTGTTTCTCTCTATTAAAAAAAACATTTGATATTAACTAACAATAAAAGACATAATTTTGTAAATTATTTTTCCCTTAAAATTTAGTTTGTTATAAATAACCATTTATTTTATATCTCGTAGAAGTTTAAAACGTTTTTGGATCAAAAATTTAATAATTTGTGTATATTAAACAAGCTCTTATATTAAACGATGCGCAAAGTTGCAGCAAAATTGCAACAACGTTGATTTATAAACTACAAATATGTACATATTATAAAGCAGTATCTAAAATAATTAATAATTTAAAAAATAATGATTGCATATAAATTAAATTTTTTATTCCAGCTTTTATTAATTAATAAAACAAGATTATATAACTTTTGTGCAAATTTTAATTAAATTGTAAATTATAAATTTATCTATATAAAATGTGAAAAATGAAAAAAATCAGATTTTTATATAAATAATTATT
>NW_021852428.1:0-478 GCF_003651465.1 Formica exsecta
ATTTGTGGTTACTTATGTATAATAGTTCTTTATTTGTTGGGAGTTGAAAAAATAAAATGGAAAGATATAATAAAAACAATTGGAATTGGTGATATTAAGGATGTTTTATACTATATAAGGGTTTGACCTGAACTAAGAGTGACGAATGACATTGATATATTGCCTAAAGTGTAAGACAGAAAAACAAAATCAATGTGTGTGTAAAAAGAAAATAAAAATGTTAAATAAAGATTGCATACGTAAAACATAATGAATATTTTGATAGCAAATTGAAAGCTCCAAAATGCAAAAAAAAATAAATCTTATAAATGGCATCAAAACATAGTTCGCATCAAGGCCTTTTGTTTGAAAAATATCAAGATAAAATTGTGAAATTACAAAAGTATATTTATCCTGAGATTAAAAGACATGGCAAGGAATATGATTTTCATACAAAATTTAATGATAAACATGGTTTTATGCCAAACAAAACAAGAAA
>NW_021852429.1:0-525 GCF_003651465.1 Formica exsecta
TTCTATTATCTGCTACTGCATATAACTGCAGCTGCTTGTATAGGGTTTGTTTCATTTTTAGCGACGGGGACAATGCTCATTGCATATTTTCAATATATGTGCGCAATGTTTAAAATTGCTAGGTACAACAATAAACATAAAAATTTAAAAAAAAATTGAATTAAGAAAAGCTTTGTTTCCTCGTTTGGTACAAATCCAAAGATTTATTCTGCAACATATATATTATAATGCAAAACTTAAATAATTTGTTCACTAGAAAATAAAATTTTTAAAAATTTCTGGGCAATTAATTTTATAAGCTCTGATTTAAAGAAGAAACTTTAAGTAATACTAAGCTCAGACTACAATAAGAGAGAAAAAAAATAATACGTAGGTCGATCAAATATGAACGAGACTTTTCGAATAGAAGCAGAATATTTTAACGCTTGTTGTTGTGACAATATTGGGATGTTAATAGACGTATCTAGACCTGCTCTAAATTGCGCGTTTGTATCTGCAATGGTTTGTTTAATAATAAGCATGATG
>NW_021852430.1:0-363 GCF_003651465.1 Formica exsecta
TTCTTCTCAATTCTCCCACTTCTTGTTTAAAATTTTCCAATTCTTTTCGAACTAATTCCTTAATCATCATCTTGACTTCCTTTTTATACGCTGTTTCATCTTTTATTTCCTTCACTATTTTTATAAGCCAATCTATTTTTACCTCAATTTCCGCTGATCCACTCGCGCCTGCTACTCCGTTTCCACTGCTTGATGCCGTACTCGCCGTTGATCTTCCTGTTGATGTCATAGCTTCTTCTTTATCGCTATCGATAATAAATTTGTCAAATGGTCCACGACACGCCACCAATTCGTGGTTTCTATTATATATTTTTCGTTCACTTTCACACGTCAGCACTTTGTCCACCTGTCGTACGAGACTTG
>NW_021852431.1:0-673 GCF_003651465.1 Formica exsecta
ATTAAAAAAATATATTGATTAAACTATTATATTAATTATAATAATAAATTTTTTAATGAACATAATTTTTTTTTTGTACAATACATTTGAAAAAAAAAATATATATATGCATATACTATAAATGTCAATATATGCTATTTTAATGAAATAATTTTACGTAATATATATATATTGTGACGTGACGTTTTTGGGACGTCCGTCACAAGGGTCGAATGACCCGATCGGGGGTGGTTTTTCGGGGGCCTGCGTCCTCTCTATTTAGGGAGAGAGCGGCCCAATCGTCAGATCGACGAGATCTGACTTTTGGTTAGTAATAGTTATCGCGAATGTAAGCTTGAGATGAGCCCGCGAGTTGGTTGTCGGCACGAGATCGAGCGGCGGGATCCCATATCCGGCGGAAGGAAAGGAAGAGAGAAGAGCGACGGCCGAGAGCGGGAGTCCAGGACACCCGGGAAACAGGAGACGTCAGGTCGCAGCTGTCTAATATTAACAACATTTTATATGGCTGACAAACCTCGCTGCCGGTAAATTTATATTTCTTATGGCAGGAAAGGAGCGCGGAGGGCCGGAATAATCCGGCCAAAGGGGCGGCCACTCCACCCGCACGAAGCGAGGGAGTCGCAAGAATGGAGCGGCGAGCGGACTCTCAATCCGGAACCTATCCAACCAGATA
>NW_021852432.1:0-133 GCF_003651465.1 Formica exsecta
TTCGAAGAAAATCAACAATTCCTATAAAAAATTTAAAAAATTTACAAAACCAATGAATCATTCAAAATATAATTTAATTTTTTGGTAATTATTCAGAATCACGGCTCCACCTGCAAATGGGCTGCAAATTTTT
>NW_021852432.1:10499-11930 GCF_003651465.1 Formica exsecta
TATATATATATATATATATATATATGATACATATACCCAGCAAACATCGAATATATCTGCTATATAACATAGATGTAACATGTGCACTTATTATGTACATGTTATATGTGTATAACAATCATATCTTGGTTTGCTGGGTTACAATTTATGCAGTACAGTTTGAGAAAATTGAACTAAAATATATTATATATGGATGTAAATATATTATACATATAATTTTGAATACGATGATAAATCTTTATCATCGACAGTATATCGGTATAATCGATATGATCGAGGACTAATGAGTAATATATAAACTTCTTCACTATAAGTGTGAATGTTTATATATTCTTATGACATAAGTATGCACATATTAAAATTTACATTTATATAAATATTAATATAAATATTTATAAATGCAAACACATAAATTCTCTGTCCACAAAACATTGCAACAAAATTTTATGATTGTTGCAATATTTTGGATATTTATAATATAGAAAGGGCTCCTCCATCGCCCATTTTCGTGAGAACGCAACCAAAATACTTTATTTATTATTTTCACAAATTTAAGAAATTAGGCTCTTGAGTGAACTCACAAATTCTAATAATCGCGGGCTAGTAAGAGCCAGAACGCGGATGGCAGTGCGTCAGTTTCATAGAAAAATAAGTTTTCTATGAAACTTCAACTGCTCTGTTTTACTCTTGAGCCTCGATCTCGCACACACACATATGCACGAAACTGTAGGATCGTAAAATCTTTTTTCTAAAGCTTCTAAACTTACTTCTCTAAGTTCATTTATACTCTTTGATGAAATGCCGAGTGCGGGGTTTACTGATTAGGCACGTACAGATTACAAATTTGTTATATTAAGTAAATGTGACGGCAGAAGCCGATAACAAAACTGTAATCTTCTCATTTTTTTTATCTTTTCATATGAAATGTTAAACTCCGCACTCCGTTATTATGTGTACCTTAGATGTGGAAAAGGATTTGTTGATATCTTTAATCAACAAAAAGATTTTGCAATCCTACTAATATTCGCATTCTGTCGGTAATCCGGCATTCTCTTAAGGAATTGATAAACTACGCTAAAATCTTTATTCGAGAATCCATGAGCAATAATCGCTCTATAAATTTGGTGTGCCAGAGAACCGAGCACTCACATCAACATCCCAATAATGTTCCAGTCATCTTAAATTGTAAGGTAGTATAATAACATTCCATGGAGATTAATAAACCTGCCATTAACCTCCCAGCAACATGAAAATGTTCGCCCAAATTCATCCCATTAACATTTCAAAGACCTTGCGCGTAACGTTGTATTAATATTCATACAACATGCCAGAAACTTTCTAATATTATTTTCAATAAGGAACCCTTGCAAAAAAATATTATATTAGCTAAAGTTGATTAAATACTATTGGTTTTCAATAGTTTTCAATCGT
>NW_021852432.1:16114-24358 GCF_003651465.1 Formica exsecta
GTATGGTAACATCCCACAGAGATTAAAAACCCTGCCATTAACCTTCCAGCGACATGAAAATGTTCGTTCAAACTCATTCCATTAACATCCCAGAGACCTTGCGCGTAACATTGTATTAATATTCATACAACATGCCAGAAACTTTCTAATATTATTTTCAATAAGGAACCCTTGCAAAAAAATATTATATTGGCAAAAATCGATTAAATACTATTGTTTTTCAACAGCTTTCAATCGTTTTTTCACCAATAATAATTTAATAGTTCAAACTTTTTTTTTCTTTAATATGAAATCTCGCAAAATATTCATAAAATTAAATAAAACGAGCTATTTATTAGTGTATTTTTCGAAATATTGAATATATATATACAGGGTGTTCCAGGAGGAAAGGTCAATATTCTGGGAGGTGATCGTATCGGTCATTTTAAGCAAAAATGTTCATTAGGATATATGCCCTACTACCCACGGTTTCCGAGATAGAGCGACTTGAATGTACGTCTCGTGTATTCACTTTTCTTCTGTACACTTCAACCTTCATCCGTGAACCTGTACTGATAATCCTACAATTTATAATAAGTAAGAAAAATAAAGTGATTATTTTCTATAATAAAATTACTTATCTAAAAAAAAAAATTATAAGTATTATTAATCTCATAATAAAAATTTTGCGATATTATTTCAATTTTTTATATTGGTTCCATTTCTATGAATCCGCGCACTATAAAAAAGACGAATCACGATTAAATTTCCATAATTGATTACCTCGTATTTCTTCGAACTGGGTACTTTAGGTAGGATTCCTGGGACTGGATTGTAGAGATCAGAAGACTAGCATCTTCCCGAGCTGGAATTTACAATGTTTGCTAGCACCTTGGCATCCAAACCCAGCCTAAGACATATAAAGCGCATACAGTCTAACATTAGAGAATTAAAGCGGATAAATAAATGTTAAGTCCAGACTCGGGGATGGATGAGCCGACGGAAGGGCGCAACAACTATCTTTTATTATCCCGAAGTTAAACGTCTCGAGGTTACGTTAAAGTCGGGTCAAACAACATTGTCGGTCCGAAAATCAGGTAAACGACCGTTCGGGTCACTATTACACTGTTTTTCGGAAGTTCGCTCGGCGGTCCCTTTTTGGTCAGAGAATTTAATCTCTTTTACGCGGGATGGGACCAAATGCGATTTTTGTCTAAAGGAATGAGTGGGGGTTAATAATGAGTTATTTTGACCTTTAATTAACAAATATAAATTTATTCATTTTGAAATGAATGGTAGGTATACATGATTATATAAAAAATAAAATAAAATAGCGCGGTTTCGTCACCGGTCTCTCGGGTCTTTCCCACGGTTACTCGTAGATATAGATATTGACAAGTGACTAGATGTTTAAGGAATGTGTGACGCAAGATGCTCTATTTACCGAACGACTCATTTCTATCACCGATTGATTATCATTGCCGCAACTTTGCGGAAGGAAAGAATGGTGGAGTCGCCAGGACGTAACATAAACATCCCGCTTGTTTCTCACTTTTGTTCAAGGTTGAATTCCTCTGCAGTACCAATCATACTAATAGCTAATAGCATGTTATTACATAACTTAGCAGCTTAACCCAAGCCCACATCGCCGCAATAAACGATTCTGGATCCCATAGCCTTGAGTATAGATTTTGCGTGATCAAAATCTGTACTCGAACCACCAACCATGAAAGTCAAAGTACCGTCCCTGGCTGCATTCACACCTAGTATGACATTGACACAATTTAATATTAAATCGTTTTTCATATTTCCGTATCTCAAACTTATTCCAATCCTGTTTATGTTTATTGATCATTTAAATTTATTGGCGCAACAAAATCTATTTTATAATATTTGTAAAACTCTATATTTATCTTTTTTTTTGTAAAAATGTACTAATTTTTAAAAATCTAGCTTATATTATTTGTAAAAATGTATATTAATCTTTTTTTTTGTAAAAATGTACTAATTTTTACAAAGAAAAAAAAGATAAATATAGATTGTTACAAATATTATAAAATAGATTTTATTGCACCAGTAAATTTATTTGTAAAAATGTATATTTATCTTTTGTTTCTCTGTAAAAATTAGTACATTTTTACAAACAAAAAAAGATAAATAGATTTTTACAAATATTACAAAAACAATAACTATAGATTAATATGTTTTTTAATAACATAATTGTCAAATTTATATAATTAAATGTTTATATCTCCTTCATCGAAGAAAATGCTGCACTAAAGAGAAATTAACGATGAGAAGAAACTAATTAATAAAAATTAAAATTTATAATACATATTATTTAACAAATTTTATGATGTCAAAAATATTTTTGTACCCTATGGAAATTAATTTTACCTGAGTACACCGTTTTTGCTGGTGTAAATATCGAGGATTTGAAGGCTACATATGCTGATTTGAAGGCAACATCGAGACGATAACTTCAACTTTATTTGACATTTCAGCCACGTTTGGTGCGCTACTTACACCCGCTTCCACTAAATTTGTCACTGCCGATTTGTTCAAGTCATATACAGTGAGCTTGTAGCTCTAATAAAATACGAGAATTAATTATTTATAAAAAGTTTTTTCTTTAATTTGATGAAGGAATAATTTATTGAATGTAATTTTATTACTTACTTTCTTCAACAGATTTTTCGCCATATGACCGCCCATGTTGCCCAATCCGATGAATCCAATTTTTGAATAGCGTTTTGCTTTTAACAGAGAATAACTCAAGCTTTCAATATTATAACATTTCTTTCGAGCTTAATAGGCGGATCACATACGTGATACATGATCGATACGCATACGACATACGGCATTGAAGTAGCGCGCTGAAGTCTCTCACTTAATCCCCACTCCGCCCAAAGCTGCGCGGAGCGAGGTCGTTCTCTCCGTGTGAACGCAGTATAGATAATTTAGCATAAAAACACATTACATAAAAAGCTTGATAGCGAATGGCAGGCGATTCAAATAAAATTAATATTTTACTGTTAAGTACTATTAAGAAAATGAGAGCTGCCTTGGGTTTCGTTAAAGATATTAATATATTCTTAGCATATATAAAAACATTTCAAAAACTATAAATTATATGTTAAAATAAATATTATAACCGTAAAAAAAGATAATATTTAAAAAAAGTTTTTTTCCGAAATACAACGCAAATTATTTTGAGTTCATAAAATTTCTGATAGGTTCCTACAGACTCGTATGTTTTTGCAATCAATTAATTTACAACTATCAGTAGAGAACATTTGATGGAAGAGCACACGCGACGGTTATTAATATTATTACATATATGTGTGATAATTATTAATCGATAAATATGAATGTATCAAAATGTAATATCGTCATAATATCGTCGTTATTAATTCCATGTTTTATGTCCATTGAGCCATTTCTTAGCTATATACATTAAAGAATAATAATAAACGTAACCTCGCGTGTATCATCTTTTATCGTTCTAAGCGATCGTTTTATGGCTCATTGAGGAGTGCGAGACTTTATTAATATTATCCTATAATTATTTTCTCTTCTCACGGCCTATAAAAATGAAATAACATCAAATCCATTTGAAAAAAACAAAACATTCTATAAAAATAAAATTGTGTCAGTCCTTAAAAAACAAGTTTGCATGAGTTCTTAAAAAATGTTGGTTTTGCTATATTATTATGTAGATTTTGAATTTTTTCTGACTGATTTAATCCGATGATTAAATTTACATATCTTTTCGAAATATCAAAGATTCATATTTGTGTTGTATTGAATATTATTAAAATTAATTACATTAATTTATATATGAGTGTGAAATGTCAAACACGAACACTTAATCAATAATAACAACAAAATCTGATTTAATTGCACGTAAGTGTGTTACTAGGTGTTTATGATTTTAAATGTTATGTTTAAAGAGGAATACACTGTGTAATTTCATTGCATATGATTTTAATTGTTGTATACATATAAACGCTGAGCATAATTTGAAATATTTCTATACATGGATCGGTAGCATCAAGGTCGCTCTGCAATAACAGGTTATTAGACCACCTTTGTCCGAGATAACAATAACTAATTTACTACATTTCGTTATTGGTGTCGCGAAGTACGTCGTTGCTAATTTTTTATGAACTGGCAATTAAGCGATGTACATAATTGCGCTTACGTTTCTTATTTGCCCCGCGTCGTTGATGTAATTACATTCATGTCAAGCACGTTGGTTGTTCGTAACGACATGTTTATTCAGGTTTGCTATCGAAATAGTTATCTGCTGTGAAACTGCATTTCCCTAGTACTTCAGTGTACATGACGCTACGTAGACTGCCAAGTAGAGGCCTGCTCACGAACTAGTTTATGACTGCTTGCACTCGATATATGCATGTAATTTCAATTGGAGTAATCTGCCAAATCGACTCTTAGTCTCATGTTAGACTTAATCGTGTTACATTATAATTGTTAAGTGCAACGTGCTGAGAAAAACAAACTTTCGATATTGTGATAAATCTGATAAAGTGGAAAAAGCTTGTTTAAATAATTGATGTTAATTAATTTAATAATAATACTAGTTTACAAATTTCACACTTTTTTTAGTGCTAGAAATGGAACCAACTTTTTTTTAACGTATTTTGGGGCGCTGATTTCGAATCTGCCACCAGAAAAAATTCATTGGGTCAAATTTTTTAGATATAGCAAGTTAGCACTGTGGTTTGCCTTAGAATTTCATTGTATTATATCACCGTTTGTTCACGAAAATATCATATGGACGTGTAACAAAAATTTAATGCTCAACACTTCTAATTTGTTTTCTAAATTCAACAAAAAATTCGCTATATATCGTAAAAATAACTTTTCTTATATCTCGAAAACCGTACCCGATAGATATTTTTTGATGGCAGATTCAGCGTTGAAAATTACCCTAAATCAGTGTTCAAATGCTCTGGCACAAAACTTTGTAAACTAGTATAATTAGTCATCATTTATCATTAATAACGTTACATCAATATACCAAGAGTATTCTCATATAAAAGAGAGAAAAAAAGAGTCTTATTTCTAAGTCTTATATATACAGGATATCCTAAAGCTACCGGATTTCCTCTTAATGGCAGATTTTTTAGAACATTCCAAGACAAAAATCTTAATACAAAAATGTCGAGGCTATAATAATTTTTAAACGGGAAGCGATTATATTTTACGAATGATAGGATTGAGATTTCGCGCGGTCAGGCATAGTGAAATAAGTGAAAAAAATGCTCTATGAGAATGGGACGTCCTTTTTATGATATTATGATAATCGTATAAATTTACAATAGCATTGTCGCGGTCAGGCATAGTGAAATAAGTGAAAAAAAATGCTCTATGAATGGGGCGTCCTTTTTATGATATTATGATAATCGTATAAATTTACAATAGCATTGTCATTATGTTTTCCCGCTTCTCTACGCATTGCATTAGTACATTCTTTTTACGAATAATGGATGCAAGAACTAAAGACATCTCAAAAATTATTCAAGTACAAATTTGCAACATGTTTCAACTTCAGCTCAAAGTAGTCGATAAATGTTACCATGAAAGTGTCTACTATACTATGCTATGCGAGACAAATAAATTGTAATAGAATTAGACTTTACGTTTATTTATTTTGTATTTAAATATTTTTTATTGAAACAATTGCAATTTGTATTTTATTGCAAACATTCCAAAATATTGCAAAATACAAAATAAATAAATGTCAAACCTAATTCTATTACAATTTATCTGTCTCGCATAGCATAGCATAGTACACTTTCATGGTAACATTGATCGACTACTTTGATAGCTGAAGTTGAAACATGTCGCAAATTTTTATTTGAATCATTTTTGAGATGCCTTTAGTTCTTGCATCCACTATTCGTAAAAAGAATATATTAATGCAATGCGTAGAGAAGAGGGAAAACATATAATGACAATGCTATTGTAAATTTATACGATAATCATAATATCCTAAAAAGGGCGCCCCATTCATAAAACACTTTTTTCATTTGTTATTTCGCCGTGCCTGAGCGCGCGAGATCTCAGCCCTATCATTCGTAAAATATAATCGCTTTCTGTTTAGAAACTATTATAGTCTCGAGACATTTTTGTATTAGGATTTTTGTCTTGAAATGTTCTAAGAAATCTGCCATTAAGAGGAAGTCCGGTAGTTTTAGGACACCTTGTATATATCAAAGAATCTCATATGGTATGTCATATAACTGATAGTGCGCGTTTCATAATCTTTTATATATATATATGTATATATTGCATAATATGTCAGTGTATTGCATAATATGTCAGTGTGGACAGATAAGTTGTGAATATGAAGACAAAAGGCGTGCGCAACATGTGCAACGTTCCATTATCTGTTATAATAATGAAAAAAGATTTTCATTATACCTACAGATTATCGCAAAGAAGATTACCGATTCAAATTTTATTATTAAATTAATAACATATTGGTAATAATTCATCATGAAAGTAAATTCAATATTTGATATTTTATCACTCATCATTATTTCACAATCAGTGTTAGCTAGTAAAGAAAATATTAGAAAAATTTCTCAAGTGGAATCCTGGATGTCAACAGAAAATTTTACGATGATGATCAAGAAATCGTTTTTTTATTCCACATGTTGTAATATCTTTTTAAGTGGTTGGTCTTTGTGGAAAGATTATATATTTTATTTCAAAGAAATAATAAATAAATTGTAAAATAATTCTTCTTTCAGAATCGATTCACAATGTAGAAGTGTTATTTCGTCAATTTATAAATATTTATCCGTATGAATATCTACTACGTCAAAAAATGTACGACTGTCAAAGCTATTTTTTGCTCGGACCGACGGATGATGAAATAGAGAAAGATATGCAAAAGTAACGCAAAACGATATACAAACTTAAGTTTACCTTACCTTAATTATCTTCTGAACAATGTGTGATAACAATAATATAAATATAATAATATAATTAAATTACTGTTTAAAAAATATATATTTAATGAAATTTATTCTATATATTATTCTCTGAGAGATTCATAGAAATATATATATTCTTTTAATAGAATACCCTCGTCCATTGCAACAACAGAAATTCTCATTATTGTCAATGGTGAACTGAAGAATAATTCAAGACTTTTCAATGTTTCCTTATATGGAAATGCTAATGCAAATATCGTGTCAAGATCCGGAATCTGGACCTTGTCAAAAAATTACTTGGAAGCTAGAGTTTTTCTAAATGTGAACAGGTTATTTTTTATAACTTATTCTTTTTACTTATTAACGTCTTTATATATACGTTAACATTTTTAGTTATTGCATATATATTCATGTATGTATATATAGATAATAGTAAAAACGTTGTCGAATAGGCAGAATACTAAATAGTTGCCTAATATTCATTGCAACTCTAATATATACATATATATACATACATATACAGGCTGTCCCACCAAAAGTGGCCATCCTCTTTTATCTTTTAAATTAAAAGAGATAGACCATAACCAATATATATCAAATTAAATGGTTCACTCTGAACTCTATTGTGAGCATAATGGTTGCTTTCAAAAGCTCTCTGTGTTAATGAACGGAGAGATATGCATAATTTTTTTATAATAATGTGATTATTTCGATGATAAAAGTTGTAGCATTGTTTGAAACAAATACAATGATGCATGATATAATGTAAATATTTGATATATTATACGTGTTTTATCAACTTGAAATATCGCGGGCGATGTCTATCTTTTCATTTTCGGCCCTGCGATATGGCCAACTTCGGATTGAATATTATGATCAAATGGCAACATGACATATGTCAATCTCTAAGGGCCGTGGCACATAAAAAAACTTACGCAGTAATGCCGAGATTACGATGAACTTGACGTAACGGGACGCGACGGGACGTGAAGTGACGTAAAACCTAAAACACTCTTGTTTTAGGGCCCGGGCATGTATGTATTGCCAATAATGAATGTATTGCCAATAATTCTTTATCAAACATACACAATAATAATTATTGTTTGATAAGGAATTATTGGCAATACATTCATTAAGTCGTACTACACCAGAAAATATGATAAAACATATCCCACTAAAAAAAACCTCACAAAGGTAAAAAAATACGCCAAGTATATATCTAAAAAATAATTTATAAAATATTTTTCCTAAATAATAAGAAATAAAAAATAAATTTGAAATCAATAGTTAACTAGCC
>NW_021852432.1:24560-27015 GCF_003651465.1 Formica exsecta
GCTATGACATCGACAGGAAGATCAACGGGGAGTACGGCATCAAGCAGTGGAAACAGAGTAGCAGGCGCGAGTGGATCAGCGGAAATTGAGGTAAAAATAGATTGGCTTATAAAAATAGTGAAGGAAATAAAAGATAAAACAGCGTGTAAAAAAGAAGTCAAGATGGTGATTAAGGAAATAGTTCGACAAGAATTGGAAAATTTTAAACAAGAAGTGGGAGAATTGAGAAGAATGATACAGGAAGGAACTTCAGGACCGTCAGAAGGAGCACAAAGAAGTTATAGTGATGCAGTTAAAGAAAATAAAAAAGAAAATATTATAATTGTCAAACCTAAGATGCAACAGGAGAGTGAAGTTACTAAAAAATTGATAAAAGAAAAGATAGACATCAAGAATATGCCTGTGGGAGTAACGAAGCTAAAAAACGGAAGCAATTGAACAATGATTCTGGGTTGTGAGACTGGAGAAGAAATGGAAAAATTAAAGGCTACAGTACAAGCCAAGCTGGGCGAAAATTTCAAAGTAACTGAGTCACCGCGGATGAAACCTAAGATAAAAATTGTCAATATTGGCGAAAAAGAAATGAAGTTGAATGATGATAATTTAATAGTTAAAATCAAAAAGCAGAACAAGATCGACGCGAAGAATGAAACGCTTCACGTACGTGAGAGTATGAAACTGAACCTTATTATTATGATAATGATGGAAAACGAAAAATGTTACATTTCTGGTATACGATTATCATTCCTCAGGATTGACTGCACCAATCTTATTCAAACTGGTCGGAATCGAAAGCTTTGCATCCACATTGTATTGTATAAGAAAAGTGCCGTTAGAATTTTGATTAACGGCTTGGTTCCTGAGGAATTTTAATCGAAAGTTTATTAGACGTAAAACTCCGGATAAGCTACTTGATAACGTCGCGGCCCCTGTATATAGGCAAACCGTTGACAAGCTTGAACAAATTTTTATATATACTTGGCGTCGCGACGCTACAGCGTCGGTTGATAAAATGATACTTTATTATAGTATTTTGAAAAAGTCTCGACAAGGACTATAAGAATATGGAATAAAAAATAGAGATTTCAATTTAAAAAATTTAATGTGACCTTGATATGACCTTAACAATGCCACCCAAGGTCTAACTAATATTCCTATAATATCATCAATTTATTATAAAATAAAGAAAATTCTTAACTTATAGATTAAAATTAGAGATAACGGAATTATTCATATTACATCCCTCACAACACATCAACATCCCAATAAAGTTACACCTTAAATTGTAAGATGGTAACATTTCACGAAGATTAATAAACCTGCCATTAACCTTCCAGCGACATGAAAATGTTCGTTCAAACTCATTCCATTAACATCCCAGAGACCTTGCGCGTAACATTGTATTAATATTCATACAACATGCCAGAAACTTCCTAATATTTTTAATAAGGAATCCCTGCAAAAAAAATATTATATTGGCAAAAATCGATTAAACACTATTGATTTTCAATAGCTTTCAATCATTTCTTCACCAATAATTGAGTAGTTCAAACTTTTTTTTTCTTTAATATGAAATCTCGCAAAAAGTTCATAAAATTAAATAAAATGAGTTCTTTATTAATGTGTTTTTGGAAATATAAGATATGTAAATATATACAGGGTGTCCCATTGCGCACCCGGAATACACAGCATGATTGTCCGTGCCAGAAGAAACAACTTTTTCCTTTGGCAAAATTGCGTCTGAACAATATTTTTTAAATGAAAGCAACTTTAAACTAACGAATGAGTGCTCTAGATTACGCATGAATCAGGTGCGCGCACGGCATGTGTGGCGCGTGAGCGTGTGTGTACGATATTTTACTATTTTGCTAAAGATTTTATAAGAATTATGCATGATATCTAAATATCGCTATTTTGAATACAACCTATTTAATAAGGGAACATTTTCTAATAGATATGATAGAAGTAATGACTGAAATTAAAATAAGTACATTAGATAAAAGGGCGATGTCGAATTTTTTAAATTGGAATCTCTATTTTTTATTCCATATTCTTATAGCCCTTGTCGAGACCATTTCAAAATACTATAATAAATTATTATTTCATTAAATATTTTTCGAGTTATTTTATATCTTAATTTGACATATTTTGATATAAAACATAAAATATATCGTAAAATATTTAAATTTTAATAATATTATCGTAATACTTTTATGTACAGAATAATGAGACAAATCATTTGGTATAAAGAAAATAATTGTTTTTAAGGAAAAGTATGTAATTATCCACAAGGAATTTTTTTTAAAAATAATTATCTGTGTTTTTTATATCAATTGATTTGTCTCATTTTTCCTGTACATAAAAGTATTACGGTAAGATTATCAAAAACTAAATATTTTATAAAATATTTTATTTTTTATATGAAAATATGTCAGATTAAGATATAAAATAACTC
>NW_021852432.1:27243-33646 GCF_003651465.1 Formica exsecta
TAAATCCGACCGATGTCCTAAACAGACTTCCGGTACAGTGATTGCTTATCGTTAATCTAAATATACGCAAAGTTCTGCAACGTGTATAAATCGAAAATACAAAATGAGTTATGTGCCGGAAATGTAATGCTTGGAATAAATTGAGAAAGTAGTTATAAATTTGATGAAAAAATATATTAAGCGTCGTAAAGCGTTGTGGAAATAAAAGGCGGATAATTAATTAGTTTATTTGGATGGAAGAAACATGAAAATACGAAGTGTAAAAATTATTTCTGGCACCGCTTTGATCGTTTTATATATATAATATATATATATATATATATACAGAGTGTCCAATTTTAACTTTCACACCATAATATCTCGAAAACCATGCATTTTCAAAAAAAATGTTTCAGACAAAAGTTATTTGACTCGAAGGGGATCATAAGAAGGTGTCATTGGTTTGACCTTGGATAGTCATTTGAAGGTCTCCTTTAATTTCTTAAATGGAAACCTCCATTTTTCAATGCATATTCTTGTAACTTACTTCGAGATATTTTATTTTTTATATCAAAATATATCAGATTAAGATATAAAATAACTGGAAAAATACTTAATGAAAGAATACGATATTATAGTGTTTTGAAAAGCTCTCGAGCTAAGCTACAAGAATATGTAATGGAAAATGGAGGTTTCCATTTAAGAAATGAAAGAGGACCTTCAAATGACTATTCAAGGTCAAACCAATGGCACCTTCTTATGACCTCCCTTCGAGTCAAATAACGTTTGTCTGAAACATTTTTTTTTTAAATGCATGGTTTTCGAGATATTATGGCGTGGAAGTTAAAATGGGACATCTTCTATATATATATATATATCTCACAAATTTTTTTACAATATATATCATACATATCAAAAACATTTAAAAATATGTGTGTGTATCATATTTTTTATATTTATAAAATGTTATATAAATACATATTATGTTTAATTATAAACTTTCAATGGCGCAAATTGCAGTTATGAGGATCTGATGTCCGAATTCAGCATAATTAATTTAAGAGGTAGAGAACTACAAGTATGTACATTTTTCCAGCCACCCGTATCCTATCTCAACAAAACGACCAAGAAAATAATTAAGGGTATCGAAGAAGAAGTTTTTCTAGCAGATAATGGTAAACTATTTTTTTAAATGTAATTTTTAAGTGTAATATCTTTTATATTGTAATATCTTTTATATTGTAATATCTTTTATATTGTGTAATGTAATTTTTAAGTGTAATATCTTTTTAAAAAAAAAGAGTAAGATTGATTAATATTATTACAATCTTAGATTTCAACTAAATACTATATTAATGTAGAGAGTTACGTGGAATTAATGCAATTAATTGAAATTAATAAAACAATTAATGAGAATTATGAATTATTGCGAAAATACAAAAAGCGATCGGTAATACAAATAACATAGTTTCTATTATACAGATGTAGAAAAGGATGGGATAGAAATGAAAATATTTTTGCTTATAGCGGAAAAGTTAAATTTTACTTGGACATTAAGAAAGCCGCAAGGAACTTACAGGTAATTCTGTATATAATTTGCTTTTTTATGTTTAATATATGTTAATGTATGGCTAAATATATAATTAATCTTAAAAAAATCAACAAATTTTTAGATATGGTCGACGCATAAATAATACATATTGGCGTGGTGGTGTCATTCAACTTTTAAGAGAGAAAAAGGTAAATTTGTTAATTGAAGCAGTTCAAAGAATGATATAAGTATCAATTTTAGAATATAATTAATAATGAGATAAAAACAATATGCTGTCAAACTGTTTTAAACTTTAGTTCCAATTAACAACTTTATAAAACTTTATAATTATATTACATTGTTTAAAATTTGTTCAATTTATTCTAAACTAGTTTTATTTTTTAAATATTGAATTTGCTTAATATATAAAAAGCTAATTTTATGCAATTTTTCGTCACATATACGAAGATTGATCTAGCGTTCGGGAGCATTTGGTTAACGCCGAACCATAGTAATTTTGTGAACATGTCGGAACCGTGGTATCAGATGTTTATGCATTTTTTGGTACCGCGACCGCAACCGATCACCAATTTCTGGGCACTCACGAGACCTTTCCCGATAGAATGTTGGCTACTTTTGATAATGCTGTTGCTTGTTATGAGCATGTATATGTGTGCACGTGCTAGAATCGATCCAAAATTTCCAAAACGTAAGTTAAATATATTCACGGGTCATATGCACCTGACGATCAAAAATAAACATAGTACATAGTTTAACGTGTTTTATCTTTTGTAAGTGTAGATTTTGATGTTTTAAATATTCTATAAATTTTACCAAACAATCAAGATTATTGTTTTATTTTTTAAATGCTTCTTGTATAGATGAACTTTATGAAAGTCAATCAACATAGCTACAAGCGTTATCATTATATTTAATACCTAATATTTAATATCTAATATCTTTATAGAGTGAACTGTATAGCATATTCACATAATTTCTATTTTATTTTTTTGAAATTTTCTTGTTTTTATAAACGTAATTGCACATTGTTATTTAGATAATATTATGATATATTGGAAGTAAAATATATGAAATAAAAATAAAAAAGACGAAAAATCATTATAATATCATATAAATGTCGTATAGGGTAGATGTCCCAATTACTGCCAGTGTCCCTATAACTGCCGTTTTATATATTTGACTTGATAAAAAATAAATTTGTAAACAAACATGTCCAAAAAAATTTTATTATTAAATAAATACTTTAATTTATATAAAAACAAAAAAATTACACGTATTTGTTTTTATTTAGTATTTAAAAATTAATGTTAAAAACTGAACATTAAGTTTGAGTATCAAAAGTACGACTACGTAAATAAAAGGCGATGCAAAAGTCGGACTAAAGAAAGAGCAATAATTTTATTATATAATCTACATTGATTATGTAAAAGGAATTAATGAGCTATATAAGAATCATTTTAATGATTCTGAATGTGTGAAATAAGTGATAGTTTATGTTAAATTATTATAATTAACGCTGACAGCAATAGGGACAATATTTTCTGGTTTGTCCGTCGGACTGCCGTCAGTATTCGGGGCAAGAAACACGTCACAAGTACGCATAATTTACACTCACCAACAAATTACTTTAATCTCTTTTCGGGCGCAGCGAGAGTGGCAGCGATCTGGTCACAGTCAAAGGGACTGGCTATTATCGGGTGTCAGACATACGGACAACATTTTTTTTAAATGACAGTCATAGGGACATCGCAGATTTCTATAGATTTTTATTTATTATTAATTTGAATATTTATATGTAATGCATAATATTTTTTTTTATAATAATACAGATATTAAGTAACATTATGATACAAAGTGAGGCATTGTTTAGCTTCAGCAATATCCAAAATGGTTAAATTAAGTTAGATTATAAGCTTAAGGTGGCAGTAATTGGGATATCTATCCTATAATATATATTTTCTTAGGTTTTCGGAGCATTTTCTTCACGATTACGGAATTAATAGGCCGTTTGTTAGGCACGTGGGTGCCCAGAAACACCGCCAATGCTAGATTTGAACTGCATTTATGGCAAACTGCAGGGGTTGTATTGGTAACCGCTTATTGTAGCAGTCTTGCAGCGAGACTCGCGAGTTCGGAATACGAAAACAGGTAGCAACAATTTCTATGTTTTCTTTTAATTATAAGGATAGTTCGAATTATTATTAGATTATTATTAATACTATTAAAATTTACTTATAATTTATAATTGTGTTTACAATTGAATGTAAGATCAAGTAGCGCTATTGATATATAAAAAACAGTTCTGTGTACAGGCTATAGATAAATAAATTCAATTTTTGTAAATTATCTTTAAACATAAACTTGGTTAAAATTTGAAATGCCTTCCTAATTTAAATAAAAAATTATTTTAACTACTTATTGATTGTGTTTCTTAATTTAAAAGATCGCATTGTTAATTGTTGTATCTTCTTGATTTCTAATTTTGCAATTTTATTATTCATTAACTTATATTTAAAAAAATATAGAAATCGTGTACTGTTTATAGAATCGATACGGTATATCAATTTCTCGAGGCAAATTTAACGTGGGGTCGAAAAGGGCCAGAACCAAATTACTACGATTATTTCGATATGGATGTACGTAGAATTAACATTGGTGCAAACAAGCATCACTTGCTACTGCTGACACGACAAACATATATGTATATAAATATATAAACACACACGCACGCACACCCACACCCACACACACACCCACACCCACACCCACGCACGCACACCCACACCCACACTCACACTCACACCTACACCCACACTCACACCCACACCTACACCCACACCCACACCCACACGTGCGCGCGCACACACACGCACGCACGCACGCACACACGCACATACACATATGTACATATAATGTCTTCAGGATCCTTATTCGAGTCAATTACCGACAAGATACGTATCCATAAAGGATGATGAAATGACGCACAGATTCATCAAGAAGGGTAATTTTGCGATTATCGGCAAAATTGTAGGTTCGATTTTTTTTCCTGAAGATAACATCTCCAACGAGGATCTTAAAGTAAGATATAAGAATACGTCTATTTAAAATAGTATGGAGTATTGAGATAAGAGAAGCTAAAATAAATTAAATTATGTCTGTAAGGGCTACAGAATTATGAAGCAAATGATAGGCAATTATTACTCGTCCTTTGCGGTCCAACCGTGGTTATTACGACCTGTTGATACGGTAATATGACAATCGCATTTGTATATACGCATAATTAATACTTATCATAATGTATCATAATGATCATAAACCTATCTCAATCATTACATTATAAAATGCCATAAAGATACAATGCTTAAAAATATATTTGTAATTTTATCTAAAACAAAACTAAAATTAAATTAAATTAATAAAAAAGTTTAGAAAATTATTTGATCCAAGCTTAAATAAATTCTTAGTTAAATAAACTTGTAAGAAAATTTGCTACTAAAAAAAGTAGAGACAGTTATTTCAAATCATCTTTTTTTCTATGATTAAATTCAAAATTTAATTGAATTTTTTTGCTTATACTATATATAAATATTATAAAAAATTAATATACAGGGTGTTCCCAGGTTAAATGGCCAAACTTGAAATATGAATTTAGGACCTTAAAACAAGAAAAAATTTTCCTCTGGAAGTATGCTCGCAAACGCTTCGTTCAAGAGATATTGACTTCTGAAGTTATGAACTATAGGAACGAATAATTTCGAAATAATCTAGGTTTATTCTATTTATTGCTGTACAATAATCAAAATTTAATAATTAAATGTTTTGTTCAAAATGATGGCCTCCAGCTCAGAGACAAGCATCGCACCTATCGATGACAGAATTAGTGGCTGATTGACATTGTACATCTATCATTTTTTCGCACGCTTGCACTATCCTCCGTTTTAGTGATTGAAGGTCATTAATAGGCACTTCATAAACTTTTTGCTTGCAAAAAAGAAACATAAAAAGAAACATTTCGAAATTAATTTGTTCCTATAGTTCATAACTTTAGAAGTCAATATCTCTTGAACGAAGCGTTTGCGAGCATACTTCCAGAGGAAAATTTTTTCTTGTTTTAAAGCTCTAAATTCACATTTCAAGTTTGGCCATTTAACTCGGGAACACCCTGTCTATTACATTTGAACATATATAAAAATTTATATAAATTATTAAGAAAGAGAAAGAGAGAGAGAGAGAGAGTTTTTATACAATATTTTTTTTATATACTAATATCCCAAATGTTGGTGTTAAACAATGTTGAAATGCTTTATTATTCTATAGATTATTTCATGGTTGAGAGAGTCAGGCATTATTTATTTTCATCTCGGTGATGTTATTCGCCGAAGAGCCAATTTCAATCTCCGCGAAGTTCTCAAGGAATATGATAATCTCGACAAAAGCGCCAGAGTCTTAGGATTGACTCCTTTAGGCGCCGGCTTTACAGCACTTATTGTAGGTTTCTTAGCATCTACAATAGTATTTTTCTACGAATTAAAGCAAGCTGCTGGTTCACGATCGATTCGTGAAGTTTTTCGAGAAATACAAAAGAAACGAGAGGGATACGAGTTGTCGGCATATAAAAGAAAGTGTCGAAAAGAAATTGAATTAATGAAGTATAGTTCAAGCAATAAAAGTTTTGATTTATCTGTAATTAAGTCTGCCGAATATATTGTAAACACTGAATCTCTGCAAATATCCAAATAAAATTTCTCATTATATTTTACATCACTACTGAATTAAATAATATATGGAGTATCTATTATATTTATTTAATTTTATATTTATATATTTTATAAAATATTAAGATTATAATATTATATAAGATATAAATAAGAT
>NW_021852432.1:34353-41986 GCF_003651465.1 Formica exsecta
ATATAAATAAGATATTATATAAAATATATATGTAAAAGATATAATGTAAAAAGATATTGTATCGTTCCATAATGCTTCTTTTAATATGTTTTCAATGCGATTTAAATAAAGAAGTGATCATGCAATAAATAAATAGATTTCTACTTGTAATTCTTCATAAAAAATCATATTTTTAAAATATTTTGCACAAATTTATAGAGAGACAAGTAATATAAAATATTAATAGTATATATATGTAAGATAGAAATTATAATTTAATTTACACTTTTCATATTTCCCTAAACATGAAATAAAAATTTAATAAACTTAAAAATACAAAAACTTGAATTTATCCTATCCCTCTTTAAAAAAGGCATGTTATGTCGATACTTGAAAGTCTGGAAGTGCGTTATTGCCTCTTTTCCGCGATGCTGATTGGTAGTTTCGTTCATGCGTTCGCTTCACTCGTTCGTGTGACTTGCTTCACTCGTGTCGTTTGACAGTTTAAAAGCGTGCAAAGTCGATACTCGAAAGTCTCGAAGTATATTGTTGCCTCTTTTCCGCGATGCTGATTGGTAGTTTCGTTCATGTGCTTGCTTCACTCGTTCGTGTGACTTGCTTCACGTACACTGAGAAAAAATGTTTGTTGAAAAACGCAAAATGTGTTTCATCCGACTAAAATATTTAGTCCGATACGTTCAACTAAACATTACTATGATCGTGTGAGACTCAATTCCGAATAAAGTTGTGAAACGAATGATGAGATTTCTTTTTGTACTATACATTCAAAAGCTTCGATATTGAAAATTGCAGGCTCGTGAAATGAACATTCCGATTGTGGAGATTGAATAATTCTATTTAAAGATATAAAGTTAGGACAACTCAAACTTTCCAATTCTGTAAGGTCAGGAAAATTATTTTCAGGATTTCTATTCTGACCGATTCGTTACCGAATTTCTGACCAAATTTTGCCAAACGACCCAAAATGCCTCGAAAAAAGTGTTTTTTATATGAATAAAAACTGTTAAAAATTCTTGTACATCTTTCATAGCGACAGTAGCAGGCTGACCATATTAAAGTCTTATGGCGCAGTTTGACGTGTTTAGTAAGACAAATTTCGGAATATAGTTTTGTTTCGCAAAATGGGCACGGAATCATTTCCGGTACTATCTTCTTAAACGAAAAGATTACAACGAAATAATAACAAACTTATAATAACTTTTTTTGCACGGAAGCTTTATTTTACAATATCTTTTCAAGAAAATTAAAAGTCAAAACAAGAACACAAAATAAAAATTTTTTTTTGCGGACTCTTTTGAGGATTATTCTATCAACCTTACGATTAAAACCCAAACAATAAAAAACAAAACTTTTTTTCAACAAGTTCTTTTCAGCATTATTCCAATAAACTCAAAATTGTAACGAAACGATAAGAAACAAAAATTTTTATCACATGGAGATTTTTTTAAATATTATCCTCTTCAAAAACTAAAAATTGAATAAAACAATAAACAAAAACAATAAACAAGAACTTGTCTTATTTGATAAAAAAATGAAATAAAATAATGGAAAGAATTTGTTTGCGTCTATGACTACGTGTTTTTATCTTGAAGTGCCACATATCGCTTATTGTTTCCGTTATATTCGGAGTCATTTTATCCGAACTATTTTTATAGCCATATAAAATTATTTGAAATAGCAATCATATGTAAGCGCTTTCTATTGGGTATTCAACGTCAAAGACTTGAAAGATTTTAAAACATAAGTCTATAGCTTTTAGGACTGACGATACCTTGTACAAGGTGTCATCAACTGATATAAAAACATCAGAAATATCCGCCGATTGGATGGGCCGACAGCAATGATGAAAGGCTGCAATGTAA
The DNA here is from genome assembly GCF_003651465.1 of Formica exsecta. NCBI lineage: Eukaryota > Metazoa > Arthropoda > Insecta > Hymenoptera > Formicidae > Formica > Formica exsecta. The sequence goes on from NW_021852432.1 coordinate 36,216, forward strand.
TCCCTAGGTCCACGGCTGCTTTTCTTTTTTCTTCTTGTATTTTCGTGATATCTGCTATTAACTGCAAAATATTATATACTGGGTGTAACTAAACAAACGCATATGGACAATACTATCAGGTACAGAACAACAATCCAAATCGAAAAATATAAAATTATTTGAAATAGCAATCATATGTAAGCGCTTTCTAACGAGTATTCAACGTCAAAGACTTGAAAGATTTTAAAACATAAGTCTATAGCTTTTAGGACTGACGATACCTTGTACAAGGTGTGTTTGTTTAGTTACACCCTGTATATTTTATATATATTGTGACGTGACGTTTTTAGGATGTCCGTCACAAGGGCCGACTGGTCCGATCGGGGGCGGTTTTTCGAGGGCCTGCGTCCTCTTAATTTAGGGAGAGAGCGGCCCGATCGTCAAATCGATGAGATCTGACTTTTGTTTAGAATAATTATCGAAAATGTAAGCTCGATATGAGCCCGCGAGTTAGTTGTCGGCACATGGTTGAGCGACGAGATCCCATCCGGCGGAAAGGGAAAGGAAGAAAGAAGAGCGACAGCCGAGAGCGGGAGTCCGGGACACCCAGGAAGCAGGAGACGTCAGGTCATAGTTTTCTAATGTTAAAAACATTTTTGGTTGCTAGTATACTTCGCTGCCGGTAATTTTATATCTTTTACGGCAGGAACAGAGATGTAAAGGGCCGGAAGGAACCGGCCGAAGGTGCGGCCACTCCACCCGCACGAAGCGAGGGCGTCCCAGAGACGGAGCGACGAGAGTACTTTCATCCATGGACCTATTCTACGAGATAGGAACGAGAGCCGATCGGACGCTACCGGAAATCCCCATCTCTCAGCCGAACAACCGCAGATTTTGGAAATTCCGGGGCGAGGAGCCCACCAATACGGCCGTGATGATAACAAGGACCGCAAGGACCGCAGGACGGCCCTGCGTAATGCGAAAGCGCCACAGGTGGCACGATAGCGATTTATCGCGCTGTCGTGTCTCCTGCAGGACTCTCGCTCAGTGATGCCAGAATTGAGACGCGAGCAACACGACTCCGTAATGGTGGAGATACACACACAAGCGTAAACCGTGTACATGGAATGCGCAGAGCGCTCTGTTGCTCGGCACATCCGATAGGACGCAGGTTTCCTGAAGCGAGCGATATCGAAAGCGAAACTGCGACGGAAAATCCGAAATCTTCCAGCCGGTAGGACGAGTGTCGCCAGCCCAATTTTGTTGCCGATTTATTGTAGGTAATTAATTCGGATGAGTCGAGCCCTTAATAGTTGTCGAGCCACGCGTTTTGTGAATTAAGTTTGTGGAATTTTTGGTAGATTACGTCGCACGGCCGACGGGCACTCGGCACTCATCCGAATTACATAAAATAAGCTCTCTCTAATTCATTTCGCCGCCGCCGACAGTCATTAATGTTAGTTTATAATCATTGTATGCTGTAAATTATCGGGATTTTCACGCTCGCGCGATCGATATTCGGGATCGCGCAAAGTATTGCGTCACGCGACTCGTACACCACAGTCATTCTCGATAGTTTCTGTATTCCTTTTGTGTATTGTTAGCCACTATCTTGTACAAGTGATGCGTAATTAGAGTGAGGAGAAAGCGTAATTCTCAAATATCGGACCGAGTATCTATCGGGTGTCGTTGAGCCCGCTAATAGTTTCCGCACACACACAAGTCACTCGAAATATATTTAACGTATTTCAACGCAAAGGTCGTCGTCATTGTTATCGGGACACATACCAGCTCACCGCGAGTCGTATTAAAAGACCGATTCAAGTCGTATAATCGGAAAATTTTCATTGTATTGAGGTGGTTTCACGAACGTGCGTAAAATACTTACCGGTGCGTTCGAGAGATTTCCTTAGTTGTCTCGCGGCCTGAATAAGTCACGTACGGAAGTCCTCGCGGCCTAAAAGTCGAGTTTAAATCGCATAAGGCGTCCGGTAATCCGATACTGTTGCGCGCGGTCGTGCCCATCTCCGCGGAAATAAATATCTCGTTCGCATGGAAAATATCAGCTGTCACCGAAAGCTATTGGTTATACGGACCACTCTATTATTTTATTGTTAATATATTACTGTTATTTCTATTTCAAAACATTGAAGGCTTTATTTTAGCTCCCGTGTTCTCGATTCTCTACTTTCTCCCGTTCCCCGAGCCACCCCCTCTACCCCTTGGGAATACTGTCTAGCCGCGTATTCTGCCGTCGCGTTAATTATCGGTTCCGCTAATTTTTCTAGTGTTTGCTGTCACCTTACGTGGTGCGGCCTGCCGTACCTGGCGCCCAACTCGGTTTTGTTTTTTTTCGCGTAAATTCTGATCTTTGAAGCGGAATCGATTTTCGAGGTACGCGCCGAAGGTGTGCCGTGGGCATCGAAAACCGCCCGCCGAATAAATAATTAAATAATTATTTAAAAATAAGAATACGGTTACAAATTGGCGCCCAACGTGGGGCCCACGCAAACGGGAAATAAGAGGTCGTGAACAACGGAGCTTTTGAATTAATATTGAGTATTATTATATTTGTGTGTGAACAAGAATTTTTTTTTGTTTGTAAAGAGAATAACTCCTACGATTATTTAAAACAACAATTATATAGTTGACGGCGTGTCGAGCATTTTTTTGTAGTTACCGAAGCCTGAATAATTTTTCACGACGTTTAACGTGATAATTTGCATTATTTCCTTGGAATACTTTAGTTAACAAGTATATGGAGTATTTATTCGAATTGTTTGAGGAAAGATATTATTTCTGGCTTTCGTATTTCATTTCTTTTGTTCCCTGGCTACGTGGCAGTTTTCTTTTGAAAATAATATTCACCTTATACGATTCGCGGTGTTGATGTTTTGAGATCTGTATGCCCGTGTCTAAGAATAATACAGATAATAATCTTTTGAATCGAAATTGACTGTGTTTGCTCGACATCGCCTGATCACATTTATCTTTCTTATTTTATTATGTTTAATATTTATACGATGTGTCTCACTATTTATCGATATTGAAATGTTATTTATTATGAATGTTGGAAAGTTTCCTTTTGTATATTTGTGCTAACTATATTTTTTCAGCTTTATTGCGATTCGCCAAATTTGGCTATTAACTATAATAATCAACACCGAATAAATTAGTGATAGGAAAATCCGTGAAATTTCGGACCTTCGGCTTTCGTGTAACTATCGAATAATATCAGAACGGAAAATTTCCGTTGTTTGGCTGCTTTTGAGATTCGTTCGCTCGGGAATCGTGTTGGGTGACCGCGTATAGTTGACGTACGTTTTTGTTCCTTTTTTTTGGTTCGGCCAACTGTTGCGTAGTTGTCGTATGTGTCGAGTGTCTAAGAGGTTCGCGCCCTCGGGAATTAGTATTTACCAAGATAAAATTTCTGGCTGTCGCGTAATTAGGCTTGGGGAGTTCACTGCACGGTTTTCCGCATTGAATAATTAAACAATAACAATTTCCAATATGGATTCGGTAGATACGCTCACAAGCGAATGGGTCTATAAACTTTCGATGGAGCAACTCCAGCGAGAGTTGAAAAAGCGTGGTCAAGACCCGGAGGGTACTGTCTCCGCATACGGTCGCGCCTAATTAGATTCGGTAGTGACGCGTTGCAGGGGGTTAATCTTCCTCGTGCCCCTACGCCTAAGAAGGGCCCATTCGAGTTACCTGGCCCGGGCGAGGAGGCGTCAGCGCGACCCGATAGCCCAGTCGAGATGGGCTTTAGGTTAGTTGACGATGAGGAGGCCGGTTTTAAGAGGGCGCGCCTCCGCGAGTGAATCTACCGCCCCGCGCGCTCTACCTCGTCGGCCCTCGATGCGTATCAGCTGATGCGTCGGTGGAATTTACAATTTTCGGGTGCGCGCGGTACCGACGCGGAAGCGTTCCTCACACGAATAGAGGAAGGACGCACGTTAGTTCCCGTTAACGACAACGAAATATTCAAGTGCATCCCGTTCTTCTTATCGGGCATCGCATTGTATTGGTACCGTAACGAGCCCTGACAGTGGCGTAATTGACGGGATTTTGAGTCGGCATGGCGAACGCGATTCGGTAATCCAGACTTCCAATTCGCGTTGCGGGATGAGATCATGCGCCGCACGCAGGGGGATCACGAGCCTATTGCGGACTTTTTGACATGTATGAGAGCTTTGTTTGTGCGATTAAGATCCCCGTGGAGTCTAGACGAGCAGCTAAATTATGCACATCGGAATATCCCAGGTAGCAAGGTGTCGTCATTATAACGTTATTTTTAAGACACTGATTATGTCAAAATCACCTTTAGAATGACGTAAAAGTGACGGTAAAATGACGGTCCTAAGTCACAGACCATTGACGTCATATCTATGACGACAAAATGACTACATTTCTCAAATATAAGATGACGTATATACGACATATAAAATCGGTGAATTTTTTGGCCACTTTTCAAAATTTACCGCAGTACAAATTCATTAAATTTTTAAATCTTTATCAAATAGAATAATAAACACAGAATATATATTATAGAATATACAAATGGAATTACAAATGTAATAAATATAATTTTATATATATACATATATGTTTGTATGTATGTATGTATGTATGTATGTGTGTATGTATATATGTACGTATGTATATATATAAAATTATATTTATTACATTTGTAATTCCATTTGTATATTCTATAATATATATTCTGTGTTTATTATTCTATTTGATAAAGATTTAAAAATTGTGCGTGCGGTTGTAAATTTGACTATTTTTAAAGTGCGGTGAGAGAGGGAGAGAGAGAGAGAGAGAGAGAGAGAGAGAGAGATATTGCGTGGCAGCGAAGATGAAAAGAGAGAATTAAAGTAAGTATAAAGTGAATTTTGACGAAATGTAAGCGTGAACCCGGCGCGGCCCGTCGGATTAAAGTCTATTCTACATTTATTTTTTATTTCTTATAACTAGTATACAAGAGTGCGGTTTTCTGTGGTCGGTGATGTCTCGGTGATGCTGGGCAGCAGCACGAGCTTGGTGAGTGGTCGGATGAGCTCTGTGGTGGGTGTCCGGATGATCACCACGCGCACGATGCCGTCGTCTCCAGGGTGCAGCTTGATGATGCGGGCGAGGGGCAATCGGCTTGGCGGGGTTGTCTCGGAGCGGAGTAAGCACAGCGTGCCGATGTTGGGAGCCGCCTCGGATCACAGCCACTTTGGTCGAGAGGTAAGTCTGTGCAGGTATTCTCGGGACCATCTTTGCCAGAAATGGTCCCTCAATTTTTGCACCAGTTGCCATCGCGATATGTGCGTGTCCCTTTGTTCATTCCGCGATGGCTCCGGTGCGGCGAGAAGCGGGGCGCCGATGAGGAAGTGTCCGGATGTCAGTGCGGTGAAGTCGTCGGGGTTGTCGGATAAAGCGTGGAGAGGCCTTGAATTTAGGCAGGCCTCCACTTGTGTGAGGAAGGTGCTGAACTCCTCAAATGTTAAGGTAGCTTCCCCGATGACTCGCCTTAGGTGGTGTTTAGTGGATTTGACAGCCGCCTCCCAGAGCCCCCCGAAGTGCGGCGCGGCGGGTGGGTTAAAGTGCCATCGCACTCCCTGTAAGCTTGTGATGTGCGCGATGCGACGGCCGTCGGACGATGATGCCTGGAAGAGTTTTCTCAATTCGTGGTCTGCTCCAATGATGTTGGTGCCGCAATCAGAGTATAAGTCCGTGCACAAGCCGCGCCGTGAAGTGAATCGGCGGAAGGCGGCTAAGAAGGCCTCGGTTGTATAGTC
>NW_021852432.1:44133-46794 GCF_003651465.1 Formica exsecta
GTGGATTGCGTGGCAGCGAAGATGAAAAGAGAGAATTAAAGTAAGTATAAAGTGAATTTTGACGAAATGTAAGCGTGAACGCGTCGCGGCCCGACGGATTAAATTCTATTCTACATTTATTTTTTATTTCTTATAACTAGTTACAAGAGTGCGGTTTTCTGTGGTCGGTGATGTCTCGGTGATGCTGGGCAGCAACACGAGCTTGGTGAGTGGTCGGATGAGCTCTGTGGTGGGTGTCCGGATGGTCACCACGCGCACGATGTCGTCGTCTCCGGGGTGCAGCTTGATGATGCGGGCGAGGGGCCATCGGCTTGGCGGGGTTGTCTCGGAGCGGAGTAAGCACAGCGTGCCAATGTTGGGAGCCGCCTCGGGTTCCAGCCACTTTGGTCGAGAGGTAAGTCCGTGCAGGTATTCTCGGGACCATCTTTGCCAGAAATGGTCCCTCAATTTTTGCACCAGTTGCCATCGCGATATGTGCGTGTCCCTTTGTTCAGTCCGCGATGGCTCCGGTGCGGCGAGAAGCGGGGTGCCGATGAGGAAGTGTCCGGGTGTCAGTGCGGTGAATTCGTCGGGGTCGTCGGATAAAGCGTGGAGAGGCCTTGAATTTAGGCAGGCCTCCACTTGTGTGAGGAAGGTGCTGAACTCCTCAAATGTTAAGGTAGCTTCCCCGATGACTCGCCTTAGGTGGTGTTTAGTGGATTTGACAGCCGCCTCCCAGAGCCCCCCGAAGTGCGGCGCGGCGGGTGGGTTAAAGTGCCATCGCACTCCCTGTAAGCTTGTGATGTGCGCGATGCGACGGCCGTCGGACGATGATGCCTGGAAGAGTTTTCTCAATTCGTGGTCTGCTCCAATGATGTTGGTGCCGCAATCAGAGTATAAGTCCGTGCACAAGCCGCGCCGTGAAGTGAATTGGCGGAAGGCGGCTAAGAAGGCCTCGGTTGTATAGTCCAAGGCCAACTCTAAGTGCACGGCTCGCGTACAAAGGCACACGAAAACGGAGATGAAACCTTTGTACGCTCGATGTCCTCCCGGCGATTTCGGTGGCGTAGTGTATTGACTGCACCACGCTGAGCCATCGATGCAGTGCTTCATCGAGCTCGGCCGGTTCGAGAACCGGCTTTGGTGTAGCGTCGCCTGGAATTTGTTCGTGAGCGGCTGAGCGTCGCCATCGAAGGCACCATGCTGTCACCCTGAGCAGCCGTTGCGGTAGAGGTCGCCGAATCGAGAGTCCCGGCTGCTTTTCCGCTCCATTGTGGTCAGCAGTCTCTCGGCTGGCTTGCGTGTTTCGTGGAGGTTGCTTGGGGTAGTGGCGAACGGCAGCCGAACGACGTACCGTCCATCACTCGTGCGTGTGTGCGTTTGCGCGAAGAAATTTGCACTCGGCGACTCTTTCGACTCTACCTTCTATGTACAGAAAACTATCGCACGGAAATGTGTACAGATCTTGCTGTTGTATAGGAATTCGTATCTCGTCGCTATTCCCAAACGTAGTATTAGCGTAAGGATTGTATGTGTGAGTTTCAATCTTGACGATACGATTGTCGAAGATCGGCTCCCCGCCGATACTTAGAATGTCGCACATTTCACTTTTACGGAGAAACGGTTCTTGGTACGACGAAACCCAAAGAGCGCAGGAAAGCCGCGTTAGCGGTGGTTAACCTTCCTCCCTTTTTCTTTCTCTTTTTCGCGTCTAAATCTCGCTTCTCATAGTGTTATCATTACCGCGAAGCGTTATAGAATTTTCACTCTTATCACCGTTGTTATCGTCTTAGAAATAATCGTCGTCGACACTGTATATATAATCGTCATCGCTCGTTTCCAATTCCTCGTTTTCGCGCTCTCGTCTCTTCTCTCTCACTCGTCGTTTGCGATGAATCGCGGCTCTTAGATACGCGCTTATAGCGCTTAACTCGTTAGATCCCACTGGAATCGCGATAACCTGGTCGTTGTCGTCAAAGTAAAATTTATTATTCGTGGAATTTAGATTCGGTATCGTGTTATAAGTCTCGAAATTTGTTAAACCTAACTCGTAATCATCGTCGAAACATCGTGAAGCGAGGAAGGATTTAAGGCGGGAGGAGGCACGAACCAAGCATCCATCTCTTCCGTGGCAGCGGCACTTTAAATCCATAGGCGGAAAGTAACTCGCCGCGAGAATGCTGCTTCATCCGGAAAGAGTAAGAGTTATCGACATGATTGACGAGAGTAATCGAACTGCACTCGATCGACGAGCGACGGTCGATATTATAGCGCGCGATTCCTCCAATCGACCCCCCGGAGAAATCGAAGACTCAATTGTCCACAGATATTCTGATCGCGCATTTGCTCGGAGCGACAATTGTATCGAATATTAGCATCGCGCCCGAGATAACGCGCGAGTTCGCGCGGAAGACGAAGATTGCCGAAACCGTCGTAATAGATCGCGTCGCCCCCTTTTTTCGCATATGCCACCCAATGAGTACCCGGGCCGGATGCGTCGTCTAAATTCACGATGCCGCTCTCATCGCGGCGCGCCCGCGATGGAAGCGCGTCGCGCATAAACACGCCTCTAAAGTGAGGCACGCGCGAGAATATCGCCGCGCGATTTAATTGTTCATTCGTCGTTACTCCGACGGATGGGAGAATTCCTAGCGTCTGTTTACGCGAAGTTTTTTTTTAGCT
>NW_021852432.1:47396-52765 GCF_003651465.1 Formica exsecta
GATTGATAAAGATAGCGCGCTTAGCGCCGGCAGATATAGGCGAGGGTTTAACGATTTCGCCGTACCATAGAGCGATCAGTCGTCGCGAATACGTCGAACGCATCGATCGCTCTCCCTCCCGCGAGCGAGAAGGACCGATTTATTAATCACGATGGCTGCGACGGATATCGGTGAACGAGAGAAGACGGCGAAAGAGATCGCTAAGACGCGCGCATCGATTCGTAAAAAACACAGAGCGTTAAAGACTGGCAAAATGGAGAACGAGATCGCGATGGAGAGCTGTTTTAAGCCAATCGTCGACCCGCTGCGGCGCATCGCCGAGCGCGCCGAGCGAGACGAGATCGAGCGAGACGAGATTAAACGCGAAATGATAAAGCGAGACGCGATCGACGCTTCGCCTGTAACGACGAGCGTCGAGAAGACGAGCGTCGAGGAAAAATGGAATGAGGAAAAATGGAAGGAGGAAGAGTTGACCCCCGCTTGGAAAAAACCTAAAGTGAAACAAATACGAGCGCGACGACGATTAGATGCCGTTCCTACTCCGTCAAACGTGTATCCTATCGAGAGAGATCCATTTGCGCGGGACGAAACTGAAGAGGAAACGTTCGAACCTGAGAATCTCGAGTGGTCTTCGACGAAAAGCGCGAACGATCGTAAAATACTGTTTAATCAGGGGAAAATAATACAGGAACTAACCCAAAAATCGCGCGTCGCCGCGAATTCTGCGGCTGATTCTGCGGTGAAAATACGAGAATTAGAAAATTCAACATCGCGATTGAAGAGAGACGCGGACGAGCTATCGGGGAGAGTGACGAAACTAGCGAAGATTCGCGAGACCAGCGGCGACACTCGGAGCGGCGAGCCGCTCGAGAGAGAGATCCCGCCCAACGTCATCCTTGAGAGAAAGAGAAGAGAATTATGAGCGCCGAAAAACGAAGACTAGTCGAGGAATTGCACGCGCCCGCGAGAAGAAACTTTCCGCGTCGTCGCGTCGCGATACGCGGGTACGACGACCTATGGCAGGCGGATGTGGTCGAGATGCGTCCTTACGCGAGACTTAACAAAGGCCACAACTACATACTCACCGTTATCGACGCATTAAGCAAATACGCTTGGGCTATACCGCTTAAAAGCAAGAGCGCGAACGAGGTTACACGAGCGTTATCTAAGATAGTGCGAGGCTCTAAGCGGTGCCCGAAAAATCTGCAGACCGATAAAGAAAAAGAATTCTATAACGCTGAAGTGAGAAAATTCGTGGAGAAGTGCGAAGTGAATCATTACTCGACGTACTCGGTGATGAAAGCGTCGATCGTCGAACGATTTAATCGCACACTCAAAAATTCTATGTAGAAATATTTCACGCTAAGCTGAACGTATAAATGGATAGACGAATTACCTCGACTCGTCGAGGAATATATCATCATGCGGGCTGAGCGCAACTTTCAATTCCAACACCGTATACACCTCGTGTAACTTAGATCTTATGTAAGATTGTTCGCGCCTCGTCTCGATTCTTTCTCGAAGACAGCGCGCGTAATCTTCGAACGTTATGTAGCATCGTGACGTCAAGATATAATAAGGTTGAGGTTATAAAGTTATATTTGAATCTGTTGCTGAAAATATATTTGGTCCTATCGAGTAAGTAAATTGAAAATTTCGTATATATATCTGCTTATATATGTTTATTTATTGTTTTATAAGTATATATAATTTCTTGATTATATCTGAATATTGTCTAAATTATAACGCTTATTTGCATGATCAATCTTTTTGAGAAGACTGGTATACTTTTAGCTGGGATTTCTTCGTATAAAACCGTATGCAATCCCAGCTGTAGAAATTTGCTAAACAGTGTAACATATTGGGTTATAGAGATCTGGCAGTAACAGACAGTAAGTACAATTAAGTAGCATATATAAAACATAGAGAAGCACATATAAAATCAGATATGTAAACTAAATTAAATATTACAATTCTGTTCTTTTCTTTGCACACAGATAGAGTGAAGTAAAAAATAATATTAATGCATAGAAGATCATCAGTTTTAACCTAAAAACTTCTGGAACGGTTGCTGGTTCGATATAGACCGTAAGTTTTACTCCAAATTCAGCAAACGCCGAATTGAGAGATAGCCTCAAAATACAAATACATTATCATGAAGATGGAAATGTACAATTGGTCAGCGAGAAGCAAACAGCGAAAGATTTGATACATGCTGATTGTAAAATATAGGATGTAAGTGTACGTCTAGTAATCATATAAGTTTATCTACGTCTAGTATGTATACCTATATAACAATGTAATTCTACGTCTAGTATGTATAACAATTTAAGTCTATCTACGTCTAGTATGTATACCAATATAACAATATAAGTGTATCTACGCCTAGTATGTATATCTATGTAACAATGTATCTATCTACGTTTAGACTTTTAGTTTTTTTAAAATAAAATAATTTTGAAAAGAATATCAGTAAAATGATTTATTTATATATGAAGCAGAAAATTTACAAACAGTAATCTGCAATGTTGCAATCTTGCAAAAAAATGTTGCTGCAATGTTGTTACAATCTTGCGGTGCTGTATGAGTAGTAATAAGATTTTAGAAATAACTAATAATATTAGGTGTACAAATAAGTTTCCGCCGTTTGACAAAAGTTGGCTCCACCAGTAAGTTATGGTTAAAATTGTCAGATGTAAAACGTCCTTGTCGTAAGATTGGACATCAGTCAAGAACATAACCTTAAAATATTAGTGATTTTTTATCAGTATAATATATTCTTTTGTGTGCGAAAATGTCGAGTTTTGAGCCGAATAAGCGTCATTTGCGGGAACTTTTGATTTAATTCTTCAATTTGAAGAAATCTGCAGCTGAGGCGTATCGATAGCTTGTAGAAGCATATGGTGAAACTGCCTTAAGTGAGAGAAGTTGTCGTGAGTGGTTTCAAAAGAGAGAGAACGGTGAATTTGACATCGAAGACAAAGAACGTAGCGGAAGGCCGAAAGTGTATGAAGACGCGGAATTGGAAGCATTATTGGATCAAGATTCGTGCCAAACGCAAGAAGAACTTGCACTTACATTGGGAGTGACTCAACAAGCAATTTCACATCGGTTGAAATCATTGATTCAAAAACAAGGAAATTGGGTTCCATATGAACTAACGCCGAGAAACGTTGAACACCGATTGTTCACATGTGAAATGCTGCTTGCCAGGCATAAACGAAAGGGTTTTCTGCACCGTATAATCACTGGTGATGAAAAATGGATCCACTATGATAATCCAAAAAGGAAGAAATCATGGGGACCACCTGGCCATGCTTCAACATCTACAGCTAAGCCAAATATTCATGGAAAAAAACTCTTGTTATGCATTTGGTGGGATCGTGGTCGGAGTATCAAATTACCGGGCGTCTTACGCGCTTTAACTCGACTTTTCGGCCGCGAGGATTTCCGCCGTACGCGACTTAATTAGGTCGCGACAACTAAACAAATCTCTCGAATGCGCCGGTAACTACTTTACGCACGCCCGTGAATCCGCTTCAGTACAATACAATTTCCCGGTGTTACAACTCGAATCGGTCTTTTAACACAGCTCGTGGTGCTGGAATGTGCCTCAATAATAATAGCGAGGACCTTTGCTTGGAATACGCCACGTATTTTACTCGGATGACTCGCGAAAACTAACAACGGGGTCACAAACACCCGATAGATACTCTGCTCGATACCGGAGAATTGCGCTTTCTCCTCACTCTAATTACGCATAGCGTGTACAAAATAACTGCTAACAATACACAAAAAGAATACGAAAACTATTGGTGACGACTGTGGTGTATTAGTCGTATGACGCAATACTTTGCGCGATCCGGAATATCGATCGCGCGAGCGTGAAAATCCCGATATTTTACAGCACGTAATAATTACAGACGCGAAACTAACATTAATAACTGTCGGCGGCGGCGAAGTAGATAGAGACAGCTTAATTTCTATAATTCGGATGAGCGGCGTGTGCCCGTCGGCCGTGCGACTCAATCTAACAAAAGATTCACCAAGTTAATTCACAAAAACGCGTGGCTCGACAACTATTAAGGGCGCGACTCATCCGAATTAATTACCTACTGATAAACGGCAACAAAATCTGGCTGGCGACACTCGTCCCACCGGCAGGAAGTTCTCGGATCTCCTTCTTGCTCGAAATTTTGGATACGCTCGAAGAGGCCTGCGTCCTTCTCGCTATCTCGCCGAACAGTGCCGAGCGAGAGTCCTGCAGGAGACACGCCGGCGCGATAAATCGCTATCGTGCCAATTGTGGCGCTTTCGCGTTACGCAGGGCCGTCCTGCGGTCCTCGCGATCCTTGTTGTCATCACGGCCGTGTTGGTGGGTTCATCGCCCCGGAGTTCCCAAGATTTTCTGCTGTTTGGCTTAAAGGTGCAGGCTTACGGCTGCGCCCGATCGGCTCTCTTTCCTATCTGGTTGGATAGGCTCCGCGTTGAGAGTCCGCTCGCCGCTCCGTCCTTGGGACTCCCTCGCTTCGCATTTTCTTTAATACAATATAAATTGAAAGATGCTCTTCAGTATCAGGAAAAAATAACCGACATTCAGCAAGGTATGAATAATATTAAAGAATTAATTGAAAAAAAATATCAGAAATTACAAAAAATGAAGATGAAAATGACTGTTTTGAAAATGGTGCATTAGAATGTGTTCCTGTCGAAGTTGAAAGAGCTATAAGGGACTTTAAAGATGTTGGCAATAAATTTGAAGTTAAGGGGATCCCAAAAGGTCTGTTTTACCGATAAAAACGTTATTATGCAAAATCTTTTTGTTGATTATAGATATCAAAAAATCCTTTTCCACAATTAAAGTATACATAATAACGGAGTGCGGAGTTAAACATTTCATATGAAAAGTGAAAAAAAATTATAAAATTACAGTTTTGTTATCGGCCCGTGCCGTCAATATTTACTTAATATAAAAGATTTGTAATCTGCACGTGCCTAATCAGTAAATCTAATAATTTTAGTGTTGTTTTAAGTTTTTTGGTGACAATTATTTGTTTCATTTTTTCGATTTTCTTCAAAACGAAGCAAAAACGAGCAAATCTCTAAAGGACTTTTTGTCTTAGTTCATCGGTCCCCTACACGCTCATACAGTTTTGACATTTAAATTGGGGACACCCTGTATAAAATGCGAAATATATAACTTTTATTTTCTATAGTAAGGTGACATATACATGTCACAGGCTGTGTTCTGATTCCCCACCCGGGTGCACCCAGACACCCAGAGAGCGTTCAGATTCCTCCCAAGTGCTCTCGCCGGACTCTCAAGTGAGACGTTCAAATTGTCACTCTATTCACCCGGGAGAGCGTAA
>NW_021852432.1:53319-53808 GCF_003651465.1 Formica exsecta
TCTCTAAAATACTATATATCTATTAATTCGTGTATAGCCTTTTCGGGCTATAACATCAGATATCAAAAAATCCTTTTCCACAATTAAAGTATACATAATAACGGAGTGCGGAGTTTAACATTTCATATGAAAAGTGAAAAAAAATGATAAAATTACAGTTTTGTTATCGGTCCGTGCCGTCAACATTTACATATTATAAAAGATTTGTAATCTGTACGTGCCTAATCAGTAAACCACGCACTCGGCATCTCATCAAAGAGTATAAGTGAACTTAGAGAAATGAGTTTAGAAGCTTTATAAAAAAGATTTTGCAAAATAAAATTTTCGTGCATATGTGTGTGTGTGCGAGATGGAGGCTCAAGAGTAAAACAGAGCAGTAGATTAGTTGCGTGATGTCGCGATAGACAAAGCTGCAATCATACATGACAAAGAGAGACATAATCATACTATCTTCGTCTCTTTCATGTATGTGAGAGTAATATACATGTA